>NC_086448.1:389924522-390224522 GCF_028390025.1 Pseudophryne corroboree | reverse complement strand
CGGTGTATGTGTTCCATCCTCTGCTTCTCATACCTAAGGTACTGAGAATTCTAAGACGTAGAGGAGTAAGAACTATACTCAGGGCTCCGGATTGGCCAAGAAGGACTTGGTACCCGGAAATTCAAGAGATGCTCACAGAGGACTTATGGCCTCTGCCGCTAAGAAGGGACTTGTTTCAGCAAGTACCATGTCTGTTCCAAGACTTACCGCAGCTGCGTTTTGACGGCATGGCGGTGGAACGCCGGATCCTAAGGGAAAAAGGCATTCCGGAAGAGGTCATTCCTACCCTGGTCAAAGCCAGAAAGGAGGTGACCGCACAACATTATCACCACATGTGGCAAAAATATGTTGCGTGGTGTGAGGCCAGAAAGGCCCCACGAAGAAATTTCAACTCGGTCGATTCCTGCATTTCCTGCAAACAGGAGTGTCTATGGGCCTCAAATTGGGGTCCATTAAGGTTCAAATTTCGGCCCTGTCGATTTTCTTCCAGAAAGAAGTGGCTTCAGTTCCTGAAGTCCAGAAGTTTGTCAAGGGAGTATTGCATATACAACCCCCTTTTGTGCCTCCAGTGGCACTGTGGGATCTCAACGTAGTTCTGGGATTCCTCAAATCACATTGGTTTAAAACCAGTCAAATCTGTGGATTTGAAGCATCTCACATGAAAAGTGACCATGCTCTTGGCCCTGGCCTGGACCAGGCGAGTGTCAAATTGGTGGTTTTTTTCTCAAAAAAGCCCATATCTGTTTGTCCATTTGGACAGGGCAGAGCTGCGGACTCGTCCCCAGTTCTCTCCCTAAGGTGGTGTCAGTGTTTCACCTGAACCAGCTTATTTTGGTGCCTTGCGCCTACTAGGGACTTGGAGGACTCCAGGTTGCTAGATGTTGGCAGGGCCCTGTAAATATAGGTTCCAGGACGGCTGGAGTCAGGAAAACTGACTTGCTGTTATCCTGTATGCACCCAACTAACTGGGTGCTCTTGCTTCTAAGCAAACTATTGCTAGTTGGATGTGTAATACAATTCAGCTTGCACATTCTGTGGCAGGCCTGCCACAGCCAAAATATGTAAATGCCCATTCCTCAAGGAAGGTGGGCTCATCTTGGGCGGCTGCCCGAGGGGTCTCGGCTTTACAACTTTGCCGAGCGGCTATTTAGTCAGGGGCAAACACGTTGGTAAAATCCTACAAATTTGATACCCTGGCTAAGGAGGACCTGGAGTTCTCTCATTCGGTGCTGCAGAGTCATCCGCACTCTCCCGCCCGTTTGGGAGCTTTGGTATTATCCCCATGGTCCTTTCAGGAACCCCAGCATCCACTAGGACGATAGAGAAAATAAGAATTTACTTACCGATAATTCTATTTCTCGGAGTCCGTAGTGGATGCTGGGCGCCCATCCCAAGTGCGGATTATCTGCAATACTTGTACATAGTTACAAAAAATCGGGTTATTATTGTTGTGAGCCATCTTTTCAGAGGCTCCGCTGTTATCATACTGTTAACTGGGTTCAGATCACAGGTTGTACAGTGTGATTGGTGTGGCTGGTATGAGTCTTACCCGGGATTCAAAATCCTTCCTTATTGTGTACGCTCGTCCGGGCACAGTATCCTAACTGAGGCTTGGAGGAGGGTCATAGGGGGAGGAGCCAGTGCACACCACCTGATCCTAAAGCTTTACTTTTTGTGCCCTGTCTCCTGCGGAGCCGCTATTCCCCATGGTCCTTTCAGGAACCCCAGCATCCACTACGGACTCCGAGAAATAGAATTATCGGTAAGTAAATTCTTATTATTGACCTTAGGTCACATTAAAGACAGTCTTGTATATATGAGATGCTCAAAGAGACGTTGGTCTGCTAGGTTCGAGAGCCAACGCCATGACGATTTCTGCTAGGCGAGCCCTGTGGACCCGCCAATGGACGGGTGATGCCGACTCAAAGAAGCATATGGAAGTTTTACCTTACAAAGGTGAGCATTTATTTGGGGAAGGTCTCGCTGACCTGGTTTCCACAGCTACCGCGGGCAAATCTACTTTTCTCTAACGTCCTTGTGGATGCTGGGGACTCAGTCAGGACCATGGGGAATAGACGGGCTCCGCAGGAGACTGGGCACTCTAAGAAAGAATTAGTACTACTAGTGTGCACTGGCTCCTCCCTCTATGCCCCTCCTCCAGACCTCGGTTAGAATCTGTGCCCGGTCAGAGCCGGATGCACTCTAGTGAGCTCTCCTGAGCTTGCTAATAAGAAAGTATTTTAGTTAGGTTTTTTTATTTTCAGAGAGCTTCTGCTGGCAACAGACTCTCTGCTACGTGGGACTGAGGGGAGAGAAGCAAACCTACTAACTGCGGCTAGGTTGCGCTTCTTAGGCTACTGGACACCATTAGCTCCAGAGGGATCGAACACAGGACCTGACCTTGTCGTCCGTTCCCGGAGCCGCGCCGCCATCCCGCTCGCAGAGCCAGAAGACAGAAGCCGGCGGGTTGAAGCAAGAAGACGTCAAAATCGGCGGCAGAAGACTCCTGTCTTCATATGAGGTAGCGCACAGCACTGCAGCTGTGCGCCATTGCTCCCACATTACACCCACACACTCCGGTCACTGTAGGGAGCAGGGGGGGGGCGCCCTGGGCAGCAATTAAGTACCTCCTGGCAAAAGCAGCATATATACAGTTGGACACTGTTATATGCATGAGCCCCTGCCATTAATTTTACACAAAATCACGGGAGAAGCCCGCCGCTGAGGGGGCGGGGCCTTCTTCCTCAGCACTCACCAGCGCCATTTTTACTCCACAGCTCCGCTGAGAGGAAGCTCCCCAGGCTCTCCCCTGCAATCACGATAGAAAAAGGTGAAAAGAGAGGGGGGGCACATAAATTGGCGTAAAAACAATATATACAGCAGCTACTGGGTTAACACTAAGTTACTGTGTGATTCCTGGGTCATGTAGCGCTGGGGTGTGTGCTGGCATACTCTCTCTCTGTCTCTCCAAAGGGCCTTGTGGGGGAACTGTCTTCAAATAGAGCATCCCCTGTGTGTGTGGTGTGTCGGTACGTGTGTGTCGACATGTCTGAGGTAAAAGGCTCCTCTAAGGAGGAGAGAGAGCAAATGTGTGTGTGAGGGTGTCTCCGTCAACAACGCCGACACCTGTTGGATATGTGTAATTAAGTGCTAAGGTGAATTTGTTGCACAAAAGATTAGAGAACAGACAGGAAATCTACCCATGTCTGTCACTCTGTCGCAGAGACCTTCAGTGTCTCTCAATGCTCACTATCCAAAATAATAAACACTGATGTCGACACGGAGATTGACTCCAGTGTCGACTACGATAATGCAAAGTTACAGCCAAAAGGGCAGAAAAGTATTCAATATATGATTATTGTAATAAAATGTTTTGCATATCACTGATGATTAATCTGTCCCTGACACAAGGGTACACATGTTTAAGGGGAAGATAGCTGAGGTAAATTTCTTTCCTCTCATGAGGAAAAAGAGCGGGAATCTCCAGACAAGAGACTGCAGTTTCCCACACAGAATTCTCAGGCAGTATCCTTTCCCCACTAGGGCCAGGATACGATGGGAATCTTCCCCTAGGGTGTCACGTTTGCCCAAAAGGTAACAGCTATTCTCAGGGATCCTGCAGATAGCGTGCACATTCTGGTACACTACTCAGACCGGCGATTGTGTCGGCATGGGTTATAGCGCTGGGGCAGCGTGGACAGGAACCTTATCAGCAGAGATTGAGACCCTAGTATGTAGATATATATATATATATATATATATATATATATATATATATATATATATATATATATATATATATATAAAAATCATGCCCAAAGAGACATGAGTATACTCGGTCCTAGAGACAAAGCTATGTCGATTTCTGATTGATGTGTCCTGTAGAATATGCAATGGACAGATGATGCCGACTTAAGAGGCATATGGAAGGCTGAGGATTGTGTGGAGAAGGGTTCTCGGACCTGGTCTCCACAACTATAGCTGGTAATTCTGATGTTTTGCCTTATATTCCTGCACAGCCTAGGAAAACACGACATTATCAAATGCAGCCTTTAGAGCAAAGAAACAAGAAAGTCCGAGGTGCGTCCTTTCTTGCCAGAGGCGGGGGCAGAGGTAAGAAGCTGCACAACACAGCTAGGTCCCAGGAACAGAAGTCCTCCCCGGCCTCTACGAAAATCCACCACATGTCGCTGGGGCTCCACATGCGGAGCTAGGCCCGGTGGGGGCACGCCTGCTTAAGTTCAGCCACAAGTGGGTTCACTCCCTGTTAGAACCCTGGGCAATAGATATTGTGTCTCAGGGATGCAAGCTGGACTTTGAGAAGTTGCCCCCTCACAGACGGCCCTGCCGGCTTTCCCCCACGAGAGGGAAACAGTGTTAACTGCAATTCACAAATTGTATCTTCAGCAGGTGGTGGTCAAGATTCCCCTCCTTCAACAAGTAAAGGGTTATTATTCGACCATGTTTGTAGTACCGAAACCGGACGGTTCGGTCAGACTCATATTGAATTTAAAATCCCTGAACATATACCTGAAAAGGTTCAAGTTCAAGATGGAATCGCTCAGAGCAGTCATCGCAAGCCCTTAAGGGGGGGATTTTATGGTGTCTCTGGACATAAAGGATGCATACCTTCATGTCCCCATTTATCCACCTCATCAGGCGTACCTCAGATTTGTGGTACAGGATTGTCATTACCCATTCCAGACGTTGCCGTTTGGTCTGTCCACGGCACCGAGAATATTTACCAAGTTAATGGCAGAAATAATGGTGCTTCTGCGAAAGCAAGGAGTCACAATTATCCCATACTTGGACGATCTCCTCATAAAGGCGAGGTCCAGAGAGCAGTTGCTGATTAGCGTAGCACACTCTAGGGAAGTGTTGCAACAGCACGGCTGTATTCTAAATATTCCAAAGTCGCAGCTGATTCCTACGACGCGTCTGCCCTTCCTGGGCATGATTCTGGACGCAGACCAGAAGAAGGTTTTTCTCCCGACGGAGAAGGCTCAGGAACTCATGACACTGGTCAGAGACCTCTTAAAACCAAAACAGGTGTCGGTGCATCGCTGCACGCGAGTCCTGGGAAAGATGGTGGCATCATACGAGGCCATTCCCGTTGGCAGGTTCCATGCGAGGACTTTTCAATGGGATCTGTTGGACAATTGGTCCGGATCACATCTACAGATGCATCGGCTGATCACCCTATCCCCCAGGGTCAGGGTGTCTCTACTGTGGTGGCTGCAGAGTGCTCACCTTTCGAGGGCCGCAGATTCGGCATTCAGGACTGGGTCCTGGTGATCACGGATGCAAGCCTCCGAGGGTGGGGGGCAGTCACACAGGGAAGAAATTTCCAAGGTCTGTGGTCAAGTCAGGAGACTTGCCTTCACATCAATATCCTGTAACTACCGGCCATATACAACGCCCTAAGTCAAGCGGAGACCCTGCTTCGCGACCAATCGGTGCTGATTCAGTCAGACAACATCACCGCAGTGGCTCATGTAAACCGCCAAGGCGGCACAAGGAGCAGGGTGGCGTTGGCGGAAGCCACCAGAATTCTTCGCTGGGCGGAGAATCACGTAAGAGCACTGTCAGCAGTGTTCATTCCGGGAGTGGACAACTGGGAAGCAGATTTCCTCAGCAGGCACGACCTCCACCCGGGAGAGTGGGGACTACATCAGGAAGTCTTCAAACAGATTACAAATCGATGGGAACTGCCACAGGTGGACATGATGGCGTCCCGCCTCAACAAAAAGCTGCAAAAGTATTGCACCAGGTCAAGAGATCCTCAGGCGATAGCAGTGGACGCACTAGTAACACCATGGGTGTTCCAGTCAGTCTATGTGTCTCTTCCTCTCATACCCAAGGTGCTGAGAATCGTAAGAAAAAGGAGTGAGAACAATACTCATTGTCCCGGATTGGCCAAGAAGGACTTGGTATCCGGAACTGCAAGAAATGCTCACAGAGGACCCATGGCCTCTGCCTCTCAGACAGGACCCTTTGCAACAGGGGCCCTGTCTGTTCCAAGACTTACCGCGGCTGCGTTTGACGGCATGACGTTTGAACGCCGGATCATAGCGGAAAAAGGCATTCCGGATGAAGTTATTCCTACGCTAATATAGGCTAGGAAGGATGTGACAGCAAAACATTATCACCGTATATGGCGGAAATATGTTCCTTGGTGTGAGGCCAGGAAGGCCCCTACAGAGGAATTCCAGCTGGGCCGGTTCCTGCACTTCCTACAGTCAGGAGTGACTATGGGCTTAAAATTGGGGTCCATAAAGGTCCAGATTTCGTCCCTCTCCATTTTCTTTCAAAAGGAACTGGCTTCACTTCCTGAGGTTCAGACGTTTGTTAAAGGAGTGCTGCATATTCAGTCCCCTTTTGTGCCACCAGTGGCACCTTGAGATCTTAACGTGGTGTTGAGTTTCCTAAAATCTCACTGGTTTGAGCCACTTAAGACTGTGGAGTTAAAATATCTCACGTGGAAAGTGGTCATGCTATTGGCCTTAGCTTCGGCTAGGCGTGTGTCAGAATTGGCAGCTTTGTCATGTAAAAGCCCCTATCTGGTTTTCCATATGGACAGGGCAGAATTTACGGACTCGTCCGCAATTTCTGCCGAAGGTGGTGTCATCTTTTCATTTGAACCAACCTATTGTGGTGCCTGCGGCTACTCGTGACTTGGAGGATTCCAAGTTGCTGGATGTAGTCAGGGCTTTGAAGATCAATGTAGCCAGGACGGCTGGTGTCAGGAAAACCGAGTCGCTGTTTATCCTGTATGCATCCAACAAGCTGGGTGCTCCTGCTTCAAAGCAAACTATTGCCCGCTGGATCTGTAACACGATTCAGCAGGCTCGTTCTGCGGCTGGATTGCCGCATCCAAAATCGGTGAAAGCCCATTCCACAAGGAAAGTGGGCTCTTCTTGGGCGGCTGCCCGAGGGGTCTCGGCATTACAGCTTTGCCGAGCAGCTACTTGGTCGGGATCGAACACTTTTGCTAAGTTCTACAAGTTTGATACCATGGCTGAGGAGGACCTGGTGTTTGCCCACTCGGTGCTGCAGAGTCATCTGCACACTCCCGCCCGTTTGGGAGCTTTGGTATAATCCCCATGGTCCTTACGGAGTCCCCAGTATCCACTAGGACGTTAGAGAAAATAAGATTTTACTCACCGGTAAATCTATTTCTCGTAGTCCGTAGTGGATGCTGGGCGCCCGTCCCAAGTGCGGACTTCTTCTGCAATACTTGTATATAGTTATTGCTTAACTAAGGGTTATGTTATGTATGCATCAGGTTGTCTGATGCTCTGTTATTATTCATACTGTTAACTGGGTAAGTTATCACAAGTTATACGGTGTGATTGGTGTGGCTCGTATGAGTCTTATCCTGGATTCCAAAATCCTTTCCTTGTAATGTCAGCTCTTCCGGGCACAGTTTCCTTAACTGAGGTCTGGAGGAGGGGCATAGAGGGAGGAGCCAGTGCACACCAGTAGTCCTAATTCTTTCTTAGAGTGCCCAGTCTCCTGCGGAGTCCGTCTATTCCCCATGGTCCTTACGGAGTCCCCAGCATCCACTACGGACTACGAGAAATAGCTTTACCGGTGAGTAAAATCTTATTTTTTACCTTATGTTTCCCCACAGCAAAAGAAAACGCTGCAATATCAGATGCAGTCCTTTCAGTCGCATAAGTCCAGAAGAGGTCGGGGCTCTTCCTTCCTCGCCAGAGGTAAGGGAAGAGGGAAAAAAAATGCCTGCTACGGCTAGTTCCCAGGAGCAGAAGTCCTCCCCGGCTTCTACTAAATCCACCTCATGACGCTGGGGCTCCACTGAGGGAGTCTGCGCCGGTGGGGTCACGTCTTCGACTCTTCAGCCACGTCTGGGTTCAGTCAGATGTCGATCCTTGGGCAAGGGAAATTGTATCCCAGGGTTACAAACTGGAATTCGAAGACGTGCCTCCTCGCCGGTTTTTCAAATCGGTTCTACCAGCTTCACCCCCAGAGAGGGAGATAGGTTTAGCTGCAATTCAAAATCTGTGTCAACAACAAGTGGTTGTCGATGTTCCCCTAGTTCAACAGGGGAAGGGGTACTATTCAACCCTATTTGTGGTCCCGAAACCGGATGGCTCTGTCGGACCCATTCTAAATTTAAAATCCCTAAACCTGTTCTTGAAAAAGTTCAAATTCAAGATGAAATCGCTCCGGGCAGTTATCTCCAGCCTGGAGGGGTGGGAATTTATGGTGTCACTGGACATAAAGGATGGATACCTTCATGTCCCCATATTCCCTCCTCATCAGGTGTACCGGAGATTCGCTGTACAGGACTGTCATTATCAGTTTGAGACGTTGCCGTTTGGGCTTTCCACGGCCCCGAGGATTTTCACCAAGGTAATGGCGGAAATGATGGTGCTCCTGCGCCGGCAGGGAGTCACAATTATCCCATACTTGGATGATCTTCTGATAAATGCGAGATCGAGAGATCAGTTGCTGAAAAGCGTGGTGCTCTCCCTGAGAGTGCTGCAGCAACATGGCTGGATTCTGAATCTACCAATGTCACAGTTGGTTCCAACGACTCGGCTATCTTTCTTAGGCATGATTCTGGACACGGAACAAAAGAGGGTTTTTCTCCCATTGGAAAAAGCCCAGGAACTCCAGAACATGGTCAGAGACCTGTTAAAACCGAAAAGAGTGTCAGTCCATCAATGCACTCGAGTATTGGGAAAAATGGTGGCGACCTACGAGGCCATCCCGTTCGGCAGGTTTCATGCGAGGACTTTTCAGTGGGACCTTCTGGACAAGTGGTCCGGGTCCCATCTTCAATTTCATCAGAAAATAAGCCTGTCCCCCAGCGCCAGGGTGTCAGTCCTGTGGTGGCTGCAGAGTGCTCACCTTCTAGAGGTTCGCAGGTACAGCATTCAAGACTGGGTTCTGGTAACCACGGACGAGAGCCTCCGAGGATGGGGAGCAGTCACACAAGGAAGAAACTTTCAGGGGATATGGTCAAGCCAGGAGGCTTGTCTACACATCAACGTACTGGAATTGAGGGCCATATACAGCGGTCTACGTCAAGCGGAGAATCTTCTTCGCGACCTACCGGTTCTGATTCAATCAGACAACGTCACAGCCGTGGCTCATGTAAACTGCCAAGGCGGAACAAGGAGCAGAGTGGCAAAGGCGGAAGCCACCAGGATTTTGCGCTGGCCGGAAAATCACATAAGCGCTTTGGCAGCAGTCTTCATTCCGGGAGTGGACAACTTGGAAGCAGACTTCCTCAGCAGACACGATCTCCATCCAGGAAAGTGGGGACTTCATCAGGAAGTTTTTGCAGAGATAACAAGTCGTTGGGGACTTCCTCAAATAGACATGATGGCGTCACGCCTCAACAAGAAGCTTCGGAGGTATTGTGCCAGGTCAAGGGACACTCAGGCAGTAGCAGTGGACACCCTGGTGACACCGTGGGTGTTTCAGTTGGTCTATGTGTTCCCTCCTCTTCCACTCATCTCAAAGATATTGAGAATCATAAGACGAAAAAGAGTGCAGACAATACTCATTGTTCCAGATTGGCCTCGACGGGCCTGGTATTCCGATCTTCAGGAAATGCTCACAGAAGATCCGTGGCCTCTTCCTTTCAGAGAGGACCTGTTGCAACAGGGGCCCTGCGTATTACAAGACTTACTGCGGTTACGTTTGACGGCATGGCGGTTGAACACCGAATCCTAGCTGGGAAAGACATTCCGGAAGAAGTCATCCCTACTCGGATGAAGGCTAGAAAGGAGGTGACGGCGAAACATTCTCACCGTATCTGGAGAAAGTATGTATCTTGGTGTGATTCCAAGAATGCTCCTACAGAAGTTTTCCATCTGGGCCGGTTTCTCCACTTTCTGCAGACAGGAGTGGATATGGGCCTAAAATTAAGCTCCATTAAGGTACAGATTTCGGCCCTATCAATTTTCTTTCAGAAGGAATTGGCTGTTCTCCGAGAAGTCCAGACTTTTTTAAAGGGAGTGCTGCACATACAGCCTCCTTTTGTGCCTCCAGTGGCACCATGGGACCTTAACGTGGTGTTACAGTTCCTAAAATCTCACTGATTTGAACCTCTTCAAACGGTTGAATTGAAATTTCTCACTTGGAAGGTGGTCATGTTGTTGGCCTTGGCATCTGCAAGGCGGGTGTCTGAATTGGCGGCTTTGTCTCACAAAAGCTCCTATCTGATTTTCCTTGTGGATAGAGCAGAATTAAGGACTCGTCCTCAATTTTTGCCTAAGGTGTTTTCATTGTTTCATATGAACCAACCTATTGTGGCACCTGTGGCTACGAAGGACTTGGAGGATTCCAAGTCCCTTGATGTAGTCAGGGCCTTAAAAATATATGTAGCCAGGACGGCTCGGGTTAGTAAAACAGAGGCACTGTTTGTCCTGTATGCAGCCAACAAGGTTGGCGCTCCTGCTTCTAAGCAGACTATTTCTCGCTGGATCTGTAACACGATTCAGCAGGCTCATTCTACGGCTGGATTGCGGTTACCAAATTCGGTAAAGGCCCATTCCACTAGGAAGGTGGGCTGTTCATGGGCGGCTGCCCGAGGCGTCTCGGCATTACAGCTTTGCCGAGTGGCGACTTGGTCGGGTTCAAACACTTTTGCAAAATTCTACAAATTTGATACCCTGGCTGAGGAGGACCTCATGTTTGCTCAATTGGTGTTGCAGAGTCATCCGCACTCTCCCGCCCGGTCTGGAGTTTTGGTATAATCCCCATGGTCCTTAAGGAGTCCCCAGCATCCTCTACGGACTAGGTGAAAAAGATTTACCGGTAGGTTTAAAATCTTATTTTCTTGTTGAGGCGGGACGCCATCATGTCCACTTGAGGATCTCCCCAATGACTTGTCACTTCTGCAAAGACCTCTTGATGAAGACCCCACTCTCGCGGATTGAGATCGTGTCTGCTGAGGAAGTCTGCTTCCCAGTTGTCCACTCCTGGAATGAAGACCGCTGCCATGTCTTTCTGCCCAGTGAAGAATCTTCGTGGCCTCGGCCATCGCCGCTCTGCTTTTTGTTCCGCCCTGGCGGTTTATGTACGCCACCGCTGTAACGTTGTCCGACTGAATCAAAACCGGCAGACTTTGAAGAAGATGTTCTGCTTGCAGTATGCTGTTGTGGATGGCTCTTAATTCCAGAATGTTTGTGTAAACAAGCTTCCTGACTTGACCACTTTCCCTGAAAGTTTCTTCCTCGTGTGGCTGCTAACCAGCCTCGGAGGCTTGCATCCGTGGCCACCAGGATCCAATCCTGAATCCCGAATCTGCGTCCCTCCAGAAGGTGAGAGCTATGCAGCCACAGAAGGGAAATTCTGGTCTTGGGAGATAGAATTATTTTCCGGTGCATGTCCAGGTGAGACCCGGACCACTGGTCCAGCAGGTTCTACTGAAACACCCTGGCATGGAACCTGCCATACGGAATGGCCTCGTAGGCCGCCACCATCTTTCCCAGCAACCAAGTGCAGTGAAGAACTGACACCCTTGCCAGTTTCAGAATCTGTTTTACCATGTTCTGTATTTCCAAAGCTTTTTCCACTGGAAGAAAAACCCTCTATTTCTGTATCCAGAATCATACCGATGAACGACAGCCTTGTCGTTGGATCCAATTGCGATTTTGGCAGATTTAGGAGCCAACCATGTTGTTGCAGAATCGTCAGTGAAAGGGCAACATTCTTCAACAATTGCTCCTTGGACCTGGCCTTTATGAGGAGATCGTCCAAGTACGGGATAATTGTGATTCCCTGCTTGCGCAGGAGAACCATCCTTTCCGCCATAACTTTAGTGAAAATCCTCGGAGCCATGGACAGACCAAACGGCAACGTCTGAAATTGGTAATGACAATCCTGCATAGCAAATCTCAGGTAAGCCTGATGTGAAGGATATATGGGGACATGTACGTAGTCATCTTTTATGTCGACCGACAACATAAAATCCCCCTCCTCCAGACTGGAGATCACTACTCCATCTTGAACTTGAGTTTTTTCAGAAAATATTTGAGGGATTTTAGGTTTAGAATCAGTCTGACTGAACCATCTGGCTTCGGGACCACGAACAGGCTTGAATAAAAAATGTCCCCCCGTTGAGACGGGGGTACTGTGACAATCACTTGATTTTGACACAACTTTAGTATCGCGGCACTTACTACCTCCCTTTCTGGAGGAGAAGCTGGCAAGGCCGATTTGAAAAATCGGTGAGGGGGCACGTCTTGAAACTCTAGCTTGTACCTTTTGGGTTACTATTTCTACTATCCAAGGATCCAAGTCCGAGTGCATCCAGACCTGACTGTAGAGTTAGAGGAGCGCCAGCGTCATGTGGTGGATTTGGTAGAAGCCTGAGAGGACTTCTGCTCCTGGGAACTTGCCACAGCCGTGACCTTTTTCCCCTTCCTCTCCCCCTCGCAGCAAGGAAGGAGGACCCACATCCTTTTTTGAATTTGTTGGGCCGAAAGGACTGCATCTGATAGTGAGGCGATTTCTTCTGCTGTGCAGGAACATAAGGTAAAAAAGATGACTTACATGCGGTAGCCGTAGAGACCAGGTCAGTGAGGCCGTCACCAAGCAGGACCTTACCGTTAAACGGTAAAGACTCCATCGCCTTCTTAGAATCAGCATCAGCATTCCATTGATGAATCCACAATGCTCTCCTAGCAGAGACTGCCATGGCATTGGCCCTTGATCCCAAAAGGCCTATATCCCTTACCGCTTCTTTTAAATACGCTGCAGCGTCCTTGATATGATCCAAGGTCAAACGCACATTATCCCTGTCTAGGGAATCTACATCAGATGACACGTTATCTGCCCACTTTTCAATAGCGCTACTCACCCATGCCGCAGCAACAGCGGGCCTGAGTAGCGACCCTGTAGTGACATAAATGGATTTCAGGGTATTTTCCTGCTTACGATCCGCAGGATCCTTCAGGGCTGCCGTGTAAGGGGACGGAAGCGATACCTTTTTGGACAGACGCGACAAAGCTTTGTCTACCGCGGGGATTTACTCCCAGCTGTCCCTGTCCCCAGAGGAAAACGGATATGCCATTGGAATTCTTTTGGGAACATGTATCTTTTTTTCGGGATTATCCCAAGCTTTTTAAAAAAGTGCATTCAGCTCATGAGAGGGAGGAAACGTTACCTCAGGTTTCTTGCCTTTAAACATACAGACCCTCGTATCAGAAACAGCAGGGTCCTCCGTGATATGTAAAACGTCTTTTATCGCCACAATCATGTACTGAATACTCTTAGCCAGTTTTAGATGTAGTCTGGCATCACTATAGTTGACACTGGAATCAGAGTCCGTGTCAGTATCTGTATCTGCTATTTGGTCAAATGCATGTTTCTGCGACCCCAAAAGGGTCTGGACCTGTGACAAAGTATCTTCCATGGATTTCCTCCATGTCTGGTTCTTAGACTCAGACTTATCAAACCTCTTAGCCAATTTAGTCACATTTGTAATTAAAACACTCAGCATATTGACCCAATCATCCGTTGGCGGTGCCGACACTGTCACTCTCACAGAACTGTCAGTCCCCACGCCAGCCTCTGGGAAGAGCATTCAGCCTCAGACATGTCGACACGCACACGTACCGACAGCCACAAACACACTGGGCTATAGGGGACAGACCCACAGCAGAGCCTGTTAGAAAGACAGAGAGTTCAGCCAGCTCACACCCAGCACCTATCCCGGTTCTGAAGTCAGTAACAATACTGCCCAGACCTGCTAGCGCTTTTATCAAACAATATAATTCACCAATTACTAGTTCCCCCCTCCCCCCCGTTTTGCAACTGTTACTTGCACAGCAGTGTGGAGGATCAGGGCCAGCGTCTCTGCAGCCTTCTGTGAAGAGAGAAATGGGGCTGATGAGAGCTATGTGTCTGAGCCCCGCCCCCGACGTGGCGCGCTTCAGTCCCGCTCAAAATTCTTTTTACTGGCGGGGGTCCCTGAACAAGCGCCTGGGCACTGTTATATTGCATGCCAGTGGTATTTGCGGCCCCCCCATGCTGCCCAGGGCGCCCCCCCTACTCCCTGCACCCTGTAGTGCCGTGAACTGTGTGGGAGCATGGCGCGCAGCGCGGTACCTCAAGCCGTCTTTTGCCGTCACTGAAGTCTTCTGATCTTCACATACTCACCCGGCTCCTATCTTCAGGCTTTGTGAGGGGGGTGACGGCGCGGCTCCGGGAACAAGCAGCTAGGCGTACCATAGTGATCAAACCCTCTGGAGCTAATGGTGTCCAATAGTCTACGAAGCAGAACCCTTGAACTCTAAAGAAGTAGGTCTGCTTCTATCCCCTCACGCCCACGCTGCAGGGAGCCTGTAGCCAGCAGGTCTCCCTGAAAATAAATAACCTAAATAAAGTCTTTCTCTGAGAAACTCAGGAGAGCTCCTCAGTGTGCCTCCAGTCTCTCTGGGCACAGAATCTAACTGGAGTTTGGAGGAGGGGCATAGAGGGAGGAGCCAGTTCACACCTATTCAAAGTCTTATAGTGTGTCCATATCTACTGCGGATCCCGTCTATACCCCATGGTTCTTGAAGCATCCCCTGCATCCTCTAGGACGTATGAGAAAATACATTCACAGAAATTTGTGTATGGTTGATGTCTTTTCCGGTTGGATGTCTCTGGGTAGAGGGGGGAACAGAAAGAAATGGTGAAAGAAACAGGCCATGAAATTCATTTGCAATCCTTATCATAACACTGTTTCTACGGATGGGTCATAAATCATATCTGCTGCTGTAACACCCTCGCTCCTTAGACTCATCAAATTTGTGCTGTGTTTGCGCCGCGTCAAAATTTGAACACCTGAATATCAGACCAATAGTTATGACGACACCCATGATACCAAGGAGAAACTTTCCCACACTTGCAATTACAGTTTGCGCCCACTCCTAATCCAGAAAACCATTTGAGTGGGTTCAACCATGAGGCCCAGCCGGCCAATTCATTACCCACAGCCGTCAAGGTAAGGTTGTGTTTCCTTCTGAACTCCCACTTTAACTGCAAGATCTCATCCATCTTTTGATTGTTGATCTCTGTGGGGTCGTTAGTGCTATTCGTAATGTACGTACAGCACTTCACACCATATTGAGTTGCCAGTATAACACAGTACCCACCTGTCACAGCCGTGACATAATTCAGGACCATCCTGTGCTGGACCAGCTCCTTCATGTAGGCTTGTAACTCCCTGCCAGTATACCTGAAGGTGTCATCATACTTCTCAGTGATATTATCTATCAAGTTTGCTAGCTCATGGATGTACCTATAATTTATAATTCCTCTGGCAGTATGGGTGATATCTAATGCGAGAAGAATTTGAATCCCGGTGGATTCATGGATCAAATCAGAGGCTGCGTGCTCTATCCGATCTATGTGGTGTCTCTTGACAATGTGTTCATAATGTGTATAAGGAGTCTGAGCGTTGCAGTGAATGTCTTTCATTTTGTCGTCTGCAATGGTCATAACCTCTGGTAGTACTCTTCCAATATAACACAACCCTTCAGAGCTCGGAGTAAGCCACTTGTACGCTTTCCTTCCACATATGAAGTAGGCATCATCTGGAAGAACATAAGGGACAAAATGCAACAACACCATATCACATATCTTCCTTATTAAGAAACCGGTCCCCAGTTTTCTCATTTGCTCAGTATAAGTATCGGGCTGGATGATGTGGGCACAATACCCTTGCGACACTTTTCCAGCCCACGTGGTTTTGATCCCACGTCTCCCTATACCGAGAGTACTTCCCACTTGTGGCTATCTTACGTATAAGTTCGGAGTCGATAGGTAGATTATCAGCTCTATGTGAAAAAGGTCATTGGTTATTCCATGTCACTTCCCAATTTCCTGTTTTCTGGAAATTGGACACTTTAAAACACAATAGAGACCTATCTACGTGGTACTGGTGGAGCTTCAAGCTAGGGGGCCTAGATATATTTAATTTCTTGTCCACCGGTCTCCCACCCCGTAATTAGAGTACCTTATCTATTGTTAAAGGATATGGCACTAATCCCGACTAACTCTGTCCTTGAGGTATTTGCGAGCACACCCAGCATTCTGTTTGGTTTAAGACTGTACCCATTAATGAGTGGTAATCACTGAAAGGATGTCGGCCAATGTCAATATTACTGTTTGACTGACATCTCTGGATGCACCCATCTTTGACTATATTTTCGCAATTTCTACATATACAATTTTCTACATAGACAATAACCCCTCACATTGCCTCCGAGCTCCGTGACTACCAGATCTCTTACTGATACCAGCCTTGACCAAAGTGATACGCTGATTCTGAGGTCCTACGAATCCGTACTCCCCATCAGAACCCATTCCAGATTCTTGCTCAACGTCTCTGGGGCGCTCACAAAAACAGATTGTCCTCATCAAAACCACAAGAGTCACAAGAAAAAGCAAGAACACGATCTCTTGGTGTGGATCCATTTCGTTAAGGAACAAAAATAGAATAGGGAAAAAAAAAAAAGAAAAATGCAGTGGGGGTGAAAAAAGAAAAATGGTACGACAACCGTCCTTGACTTTGCAGTTTTCCACGCTCAGGTGCCATCCAACAGTCCTGCCTCTCCGCTTTCCCGGAACAGACTCTCTCTAGTGATACGAGGTTCTCTTCACTTTTCTCTTTGTCACGAGTTTTCTCCGGGTCAGCAACCTTCTTGCAGTGGGACGAGTGGACCTAAGTCTCTCTCTTGGTGACCTTTAGTGCTGTCGTGCTGGTCAACAAAATTTGATATGGTCCTTCCCACCTGTCAATGAGGCAACCTGAGCGTAGAAAATTTAGAATCATCACATAATCCCCAGGTTCAATGTCATGACAATTACTGTTTGGTAGGTCAGAAATCGCCAGTTTTAGATTCTTTTTTGCTGATTTCTCAGTTGCTGGCTCATCCTAACCAAATATTGCACAGTTATTTCATTATTGCACTTCAAATCATCCTGGGGGTCTATCATTACATGGGGTTGTCGCCCAAAAAGAACTTCGAAGGGTGATAAGTTAGGCGGTGACCTGGTAGTGGTTCTCATGCTGTACAACACTAGTGGCAGTGCCTCTGGCCACAACATTACAGTTTCAGCCATCACTTTGCTCAGCTTGTTCTTAATAGTGCTGTTCATTCTCTCCACCTTCGCACTTGCCTGTGGCCGGTATGGAGTATGCAGCTTACTATTAATCCATCAGTTTGCACATGACCTGAAAGACTACACCTGTAAAATGTGTATCCCTATCACTTTCAATCATTCTAGGGATACCATCTCTGCACACAAATTCCTGCATGATTTTCTTTGCAGTGAACACGGCAGTATTTGTGGCAGCGGGGAATGCTTCTACCCAGTTTGAAAAGACATCTGTACATACGAACACATACTTTAAATTCCTACAGGGTGGGAACTGTATGAAGTCTATTTGTATTACCTGGAAAGGTCCGTCTGTAAGAGGGATATGGTATGGCTCCGTTGGTATTGTCTTACCAATATTCTTCCTCAAGCAAGTAAGACATGTCATTGCTTTCTTACCTGCATGAGAAGAGAACCCTGGTGCACTCCAGGCGGCTCTTACCAGTTTGCACATACCTTCCTTACCCAGATGAGTCAGACCGTGTGCCGCCTCAGCTTGGCTTTGGAGATATGCCCTGGGGGCCACTGGCTTACCGTGTCCATCTGTCCAAAGTCCTGAGGACTCCTGACCATATCCCTTCGCCTTCCAGACTGCCATCTCCTGCAGGCAACACACATTTTGCGTTTCAATTAACTGTTTTGTGTATTTGTTGTATGGAGTAAAAACCTCTCAAGAAGAGAGAATAAAAAAAAAAGAAAATGTCAGGTTTGCGTTCCCCAACAGGCTGTCACACCATAATGCATATCAGTATGTCCGTTCACAATCTCCCTTTACCAGTATTCTCATTCTCTACCCTTTTTTTGCATGACAAGGCACACTACAGTAATACTGGTGCCATTGTGCTGGTGAGATATACTGGATTCGGGCAGCACCCTGAATCTCCGATAAGGCATGTGGTGTATTAACTGTAATCGGGTCCATGTATTGTACCCTCCTGTAGGCGAACGAAAGAGATGAAGAAAGAACTATGAAGAACAACCACATAGAGGTTGGTAACAGATAAGTTGGTAGAGGTAGTGAGGATTTGATAAAAAAAAAATTACAAATAGATTGGGCACTACGGCGAATTGATTCCCTACTTGGTCTACTTCCTTTAAAATTTGTGTTTTGTTGTATCGCTATTGGGACTATCCCAGCCATCAATCCCCGTGTCCTGTCCATCCTAAGTTCATAGGGAACCCGGTATTTTGCAAGATAATTTTCCTCTACCTGTGATGGATATCAATCTAGAACATTGGAATGCAACCTTAATCTTTGTGGGTCTCTAACATACTTTGTACTTCCTGAGTGAGAGCGCACTATATGTATATCATATTTAACAAAGTTCCTGTTAAGTTAGTCAGGGGCTACTGCTGCTAGGAAAATAAGTAAAGGTTCAGCATCATAGAGGCCCCATCTTAACCTCAGCAAGTTTTGTCAAAGGGTAATGTTGCATTTTTCTCTGACGTCCTAGTGGATGCTGGGAACTCCGTAAGGACCATGGGGAATAGCGGGCTCCGAAGGAGGCTGGGCACTCTAGAAAGATTTATGACTACCTGGTGTGCACTGGCTCCTCCCACTATGACCCTCCTCCAAGCCTCAGTTAGATTTTGTGCCCGGCCGAGGTTGGATGCACACTAGGGGCTCTCCTGAGCCTTTAGAAAGAAAGTATAGAAATTAGGTTTTTTATTTTCAGTGAGACCTGCTGGCAACAGGCTCACTGCAGCGAGGGACTAAGGGGAGAAGAAGCGAACCTGCCTGCTTGCAGCCAGCTTGGGCTTCTTAGGCTACTGGACACCATTAGCTCCAGAGGGATCGACCGCAGGCCCAGCCTTGGTGTTCGGTCCCGGAGCCGCGCCGCAGTCCCCCTTACAGAGCCAGAAGCAAGAAGAGGTCCGGAAAATCGGCGGCAGAAGACATCAGTCTTCACCAAGGTAGCGCACAGCACTGCAGCTGTGCGCCATTGCTCCTCACACACACTTCACACTCCGGTCACTGAGGGTGCAGGGCGCTGGGCGGGGGGCGCCCTGAGAAGCAATAATAACACCTTGACTGGCAAAAATACCACAATATATAGCCCCAGAGGCTATATATGTGGAAAATACCCCTGCCAGAATATAGGAAAAAGCGGGAGAATAGTCAGCGGAAAAGGGGCGGAGCTATCTCCCTCAGCACACTGGCGCCATTTTCCCTCACAGCTCCGCTGGAAGGAAGCTCCCTGGCTCTCCCCTGCAGTCTACACTACAGAAAAGGGTAAAAAAGAGAGGGGGGGGGGCACTAAATTTAGGCGCAGTATACATTATATAGAAAAAGCAGCTATAGGGGACATAACTCAGTTAGTCCCTGCATTATATAGCGCTCTGGTGTGTGCTGGCATACTCACTCTGTCCCCCCAAAGGGCTTTTGTGGGTCCTGTCCTCTGTTGGAGCATTCCCTGTGTGTGTGCGGTGTGTCGGTACGGCTGTGTCGACATGTTTGATGAGGATAATGATGTGGAGACGGAGCAGATGCCTTTAGAAGGGATGTCACCCCCTGCGGGGCAGACACCTGAGTGGTTGAGCTTATGGAAAGAAATGAGTGCACGTATAGACTCCTTACATAAGAAATTTGACGACATGCCAAATGTGGGACAGCCGACTTCTCAGCTCGTGCCTGTCCAGGCGTCTCACAGGTCATCAGGGGCTCTAAAACGCCCGCTACCTCAGACCGCAGACCCAGATGTCGACACTGATACTGACACCAGTGTCGACGACGATGAGTCTAACCTGATGCCCACTAAGGCCATTCACTGCATGATTGAGGCAATGAAAGAGGTGTTACACATTTCTGATATAAATACAGGTACCACTAAAAAGGGTATTATGTTTGGGTAGAAAAAAATACCCGTAGTTTCTCTATCGTCCTAGTGGATGCTGGGGTTCCTGAAAGGACCATGGGGAATAGCGGCTCCGCAGGAGACAGGGCACAAAAAGTAAAGCTTTTTCAGATCAGGTGGTGTGCACTGGCTCCTCCCCCTATGACCCTCCTCCAGACTCCAGTTAGATTTTTGTGCCCGGCCGAGAAGGGTGCAATCTAGGTGGCTCTCCTAAAGAGCTGCTTAGACAAAGTTTAGCTAGGTTTTTTATTTTACAGTGATTCCTGCTGGCAACAGGATCACTGCAGCGAGGGACTGAGGGGAGAAGGAGTCAACTCACCTGCGTGCAGGATGGATTGGCTTCTTGGCTACTGGACATCAAGCTCCAGAGGGACGATCACAGGTACAGCCTGGATGGTCACCGGAGCCGCGCCGCCGGCCCCCTTGCAGATGCTGAAGTCAGAAGAGGTCCAGAATCGGCGGCTGAAGACTCCTGCAGTCTTCTAAAGGTAGCGCACAGCACTGCAGCTGTGCGCCATTTTCCTCTCAGCACACTTCACACGGCAGTCACTGAGGGTGCAGGGCGCTGGGAGGGGGGCGCCCTGGGAGGCAAATGAATACCTATAAAGGCTAAAAATACCTCACATATAGCCCCTAGAGGCTATATGGAGATATTTAACCCCTGCCTGATTTTTCTAAATAGCGGGAGACGAGCCCGCCAGAAAAGGGGCGGGGCCTATCTCCTCAGCACACGGCGCCATTTCCTCTCACAGCTCCGCTGGTCAGGACGGCTCCCAAGTCTCTCCCCTGCACTGCACTACAGAAACAGGGTAAAACAGAGAGGGGGGGGCAAATTTATGGCGATATTTTGATATAACAAAGCAGCTATAAGGGAGCACTTATTATAAGGCTATCCCTGATATATATATAGCGCTTTTGGTGTGTGCTGGCAAACTCTCCCTCTGTCTCCCCAAAGGGCTAGTGGGTCCTGTCTTCGTTAAGAGCATTCCCTGTGTGTCTGCTGTGTGTCGGTACGTGTGTGTCGACATGTATGAGGACGATATTGGTGTGGAGGCGGAGCAATTGCCAAATATGAGGATGTCACCCCCTAGGGAGTCGACACCAGAATGGATGCCTTTATTTATGGAACTACGGGATAGTGTCAACACGCTAAAGCAGTCGTTTGACGACATGAGGCGGCCGGACAATCAATTAGTGCCTGTCCAGGCGACTCAAACACCGTCAGGGGCTGTGAAACGCCCTTTGCCTCAGTCGGTCGACACAGACCCAGACGCAGGCACTGACTCCAGTGGTGACGGTGACGATTCAACCGTATTTTCCAGTAGGGCCACACGTTATATGATTTTGGCAATGAAGGAGGCGTTACATTTAGCTGATACTACAGGTACCACTAAACAGGGTATTATGTGGGGTATGAAAAAACTACCTATAGTTTTTCCTGAATCAGAAGAATTAAATGACGTGTGTAATGAAGCGTGGGTTGCCCCTGATAAAAAGCTGATAATTTCAAAGAAATTATTGGCATTATACCCTTTCCCGCCAGAGGTTAGGGAGCGCTGGGAAACACCTCCTAGGGTGGACAAGGCGCTAACACGCTTATCTAAACAAGTGGCGTTACCCTCTCCTGAGACGGCCGCACTTAAAGATCCATCAGATAGGCGGATGGAAAATATCCAAAAAAGTATATACACACATGCAGGTGTTATACTACGACCAGCTGTAGCGACTGCCTGGATGGGCAGCGCTGGGGTAGTTTGGTCAGAGTCCCTGATTGAAAATATTGATACCCTGGACAGGGACAATATTTTACTGTCGTTAGAACAAATAAAGGATGCATTTCTTTATATGCGTGATGCACAGAGGGATATCTGCACACTGGCATCACGGGTAAGTGCTATGTCCATTTCAGCCAGAAGAGCTTTATGGACGCGACAGTGGACAGGCGATGCGGATTCAAAACGGCATATGGAAGTTTTGCCGTATAAAGGGGAGGAGTTATTTGGAGTCGGTCTATCAGATTTGGTGGCCACGGCTACAGCCGGGAAATCCACCTTTCTACCTCAAGTCACTCCCCAACAGAAAAAGGCACCGACTTTTCAACCGCAGCCCTTTCGTTCCTTTAAAAATAAGAGAGCAAAGGGCTATTCATATCTGCCACGAGGCAGAGGTCGAGGGAAGAGACAGCAACACGCAGCTCCTTCCCAGGAACAGAAGCCCTCCCCGGCTTCTACAAAAGCCTCAGCATGACGCTGGGGCTTCTCAAGCGGACTCGGGGACGGTGGGCGGTCGTCTCAAAAATTACAGCGCGCAGTGGGCTCACTCGCAGGTAGATCCCTGGATCCTGCAGATAATATCTCAAGGGTACAGGTTGGAATTAGAGACAGATCCACCTCGCCGTTTCCTGAAGTCTGCTTTACCAACGTCCCCCTCCGAAAGGGAGACGGTTTTGGAAGCCATTCACAAGCTGTACTCTCAGCAGGTGATAGTCAAGGTACCTCTTCTACAACAAGGGAAGGGGTATTATTCCACTCTTTTTGTGGTACCGAAGCCGGATGGCTCGGTAAGGCCTATTCTAAATCTGAAGTCCTTGAACCTGTACATAAAGAAGTTCAAGTTCAAGATGGAGTCACTCAGAGCGGTGATAGCGAACCTGGAAGAGGGGGACTTTATGGTATCCTTGGACATCAAGGATGCGTATCTCCACGTTCCAATTTACCCCTCACACCAGGGGTACCTCAGGTTCGTTGTACAAAACTGTCACTATCAGTTTCAGACGCTGCCGTTCGGATTGTCCACGGCACCTCGGATCTTTACAAAGGTAATGGCCGAGATGATGATTCTTCTTCGAAGAAAAGGCATATTAATTATCCCATACTTGGACGATCTCCTAATAAGGGCGAGGTCCAGAGAACAGCTAGAGATGGGATTAGCACTGTCTCAAGAAGTGCTAAAACAGCACGGGTGGATTCTGAATATTCCAAAATCCCAGTTAATGCCGACAACTCGTCTGCTGTTCCTAGGGATGATTCTGGACACGGTTCAGAAAAAGGTTTTTCTCCCGGAGGAAAAAGCCAAGGAGTTATCCGACCTTGTCAGGAACCTCCTAAAACCAGGAAAGGTGTCTGTACATCAATGCACAAGAGTCCTGGGAAAAATGGTGGCTTCTTACGAAGCAATTCCATTCGGCAGATTCCACGCAAGAATTTTCCAAAGGGATCTGTTGGACAAATGGTCAGGGTCGCATCTTCAGATGCACCTACGGATAACCCTGTCTCCAAGGACAAGGGTGTCTCTTCTGTGGTGGGTGCAGAGTCCTCATCTATTGGAGGGCCGCAGATTCGGCATACAGGATTGGATCCTGGTGACCACGGACGCCAGCCTGAGAGGCTGGGGAGCAGTCACACAAGGAAGAAACTTCCAGGGAGTATGGACGAGCCTGGAAACGTCTCTTCACATAAACATTCTGGAACTAAGAGCAATATACAATGCTCTAAGCCAGGCAGAACCTCTGCTTCAGGGAAAACCGGTGTTGATCCAGTCGGACAACATCACGGCAGTCGCCCATGTGAACAGACAGGGCGGCACAAGAAGCAGGAGTGCAATGGCAGAAGCTGCAAGGATTCTTCGCTGGGCAGAGAATCATGTGATAGCACTGTCAGCAGTGTTCATCCCGGGAGTGGACAACTGGGAAGCAGACTTCCTCAGCAGACACGATCTTCACCCGGGAGAGTGGGGACTTCATCCAGAAGTCTTCCACATGCTGGTAACCCGTTGGGAAAGACCAATGGTGGACATGATGGCGTCTCGCCTCAACAAAAAACTGGACAGGTATTGCGCCAGGTCAAGAGATCCGCAGGCAATAGCTGTGGACGCGCTGGTAACGCCTTGGGTGTACCAGTCGGTGTATGTGTTTCCTCCTCTGCCTCTCATACCAAAAGTATTGAGAATTATACGGCAAAGAGGCGTAAGAACGATACTAGTGGTTCCGGATTGGCCAAGAAGGACTTGGTACCCGGAACTTCAAGAGATGATCACGGAAGATCCGTGGCCTCTACCTCTAAGGAGGGACTTGCTTCAGCAGGGTCCCTGTCTGTTTCAAGACTTACCGCGGCTGCGTTTGACGGCATGGCGGTTGAACGCCGGATCCTAAAGGAAAAAGGCATGCCGGAAGAAGTCATTCCTACTTAAAGCAAGGAAGGAAGTAACCGTGCAACATTATCACCGAATTGGCGAAAATATGTTGCGTGGTGCGAAGATCGGAGTGCTCCGACGGAGGAATTTCAACTGGGTCGATTCCTACATTTCCTGCAATCAGGATTGTCTATGGGTCTCAAATTGGGATCTATTAAGGTTCAAATTTCGGCCCTGTCGATTTTCTTTCAAAAAGAATTGGCTTCAGTCCCTGAAGTCCAGACCTTTGTTAAGGGAGTGCTGCATATACAGCCTCCTGTGGTGCCTCCAGTGGCACCGTGGGATCTCAATGTGGTTTTGGACTTTCTAAAATCTCATTGGTTTGAACCACTAAATAAGGTGGATTTGAAATATCTCACTTGGAAAGTGACCATGCTTCTAGCCCTGGCTTCTGCCAGGAGAGTATCAGAATTGGCAGCTTTATCTTACAAAAGCCCATATCTGATTTTCCATTCGGACAGGGCAGAACTGCGGACTCGTCCGCATTTTCTCCCTAAGGTGGTGTCAGCATTTCATCTGAACCAGCCTATTGTAGTGCCTGCGGCTACAAGTGACTTGGAGGACTCCAAGTTACTGGACGTTGTCAGAGCATTAAAAATATATATTGCAAGGACAGCTGGAGTCAGAAAATCTGACTCGTTGTTTATATTGTATGCACCCAACAAGATGGGTGCTCCTGCGTCTAAGCAGACGATTGCTCGTTGGATCTGTAGCACAATCCAACTTGCACATTCTGTGGCAGGCCTGCCACAGCCTAAATCTGTAAAGGCCCACTCCACAAGGAAGGTGGGCTCATCTTGGGCGGCTGCCCGAGGGGTCTCGGCATTACAACTTTGCCGAGCAGCTACGTGGTCAGGGGAGAACACGTTTGTAAAATTTTACAAATTTGATACTCTGGCTAAGGAGGACCTGGAGTTCTCTCATTCGGTGCTGCAGAGTCATCCGCACTCTCCCGCCCGTTTGGGAGCTTTGGTATAATCCCCATGGTCCTTTCAGGAACCCCAGCATCCACTAGGACGATAGAGAAAATAAGATTTTACTTACCGATAAATCTATTTCTCGGAGTCCGTAGTGGATGCTGGGCGCCCATCCCAAGTGCGGATTATCTGCATAAATTGTACATAGTTATTGTTAACTAATTCGGGTTATTGTTGAAGGAAGCCATCTTTCAGAGGCTCCGCTGTTATCATACTGTTAACTGGGTTTAGATCACAGGTTGTACGGTGTGATTGGTGTGGCTGGTATGAGTCTTACCCGGGATTCAAAATCCTCCCTTATTGTGTACGCTCGTCCGGGCACAGTACCTAACTGGAGTCTGGAGGAGGGTCATAGGGGGAGGAGCCAGTGCACACCACCTGATCTGAAAAAGCTTTACTTTTTGTGCCCTGTCTCCTGCGGAGCCGCTATTCCCCATGGTCCTTTCAGGAACCCCAGCATCCACTACGGACTCCGAGAAATAGATTTATCGGTAAGTAAAATCTTATTTTTTTCCCCCATCAGATGAATTAAATGAAGTGTGGGCTTTCCCTGATAAAAAATTGGTAATTCCTAGGAAGGTACTAATGGCGTTCCCTTTCCCGCCAGAAGATAGGTCACGTTGGGAAACACCTCCTAAGGTGGATAAAGCGCTCACACGTTTGTCTAAAAAGGTGGCACTACCGTCTCCGGATACGGCCGCCCTCAAGGAACCTGCTGATAGAAAGCAGGAGGCGATCCTGAAGTCTGTATACACACACTCAGGCATTATACTTAGGCCAGCTATTGCGTCAGCATGGATGTGCAGTGCTGTCGCTGCGTGGTCAGATAAACTGTCAGAAAATATTGACACATTAGACAGAGACACGATCCTGCTAACCATAGATCATATCAAAGACTCAGTCTTATATATGAGAGATGCACAGAGGGAAATCTGCCGGCTGGCATCTAAAGTAAGTGCATTGTCCATTTCTGCTAGGAGAGGCTTATGGACTCGCCAGTGGACAGGAGATACAGATTCTAAAAGGCACATGGAAGTTTTGCCTTATAAGGGTGAGGAATTATTTGGGGATGGTCTCTCGGACCTAGTTTCCACAGCAACGTCTGGGAAGTCAGCATTTTTACCCCATGTCCCCTCACAGCCTAAGAAGGCGCCGTTTTATCAGGTTCAGTCCTTTCGGACCCAGAAAAACAAGCGTGGAAAAGGCGGGTATTTTCTGTCCAGAGGCAGAGGTAGGGGAAAAAGGCTGCAACAAACAGCAGGTTCCCAGGAGCAAAAGTCCTCCCCCCGCTTCTTCTTCCAAGTCCGCCGCATGACGGTGGGGCTCCACAGGCGGAGCCAGGTACGGTGGGGGGGCCGCCTCAAGAATTTCAGCGATCAGTGGGCTCGCTCACAGGTGGATCCCTGGATCCTTCAAATAGTATCTCAGGGGTACAAACTGGAATTCGAGGCGTCTCCACCCCACCGGTTCCTAAAATCTGCCTTGCCGATTGCTCCCTCAGACAGTGAGGCGGTGCTAGCGGCAATTCACAAGCTGTATTCCCAGCAGGTGATAATCAAGGTACCCCTACTTCAACAAGGCCGGGGTTACTATTCCACACTATTTGTGGTGCCGAAACCGGACGGTTCGGTGAGACCCATTTGAAATTTGAAATCCTTGAACACATACATAAAAAATTCAAGTTCAAGATGGAATCGCTCAGGGCGGTTATTGCAAGCCTGGACGAGGGGGATTACATGGTATCCCTGGACATCAAGGATGATTACTTGCATGTCCCCATTTACCATCCTCACCAGGAGTACCTCAGATTTGTGGTACAGGATTGCCATTACCAATTCCAGACGCTGCCGTTTGGACTGTCCACGGCACCGAGGGTATTTACCAAGGTTATGGCGGAAATGATACTCCTGCGAAAAAAGGGAGTTTTAATTATCCCGTACTTGGACGATCTCCTAAAAAAGGCGAGGTCCAAGGAACAGTTGTTGGTGGGAGTAGCACTATCTCAGGAAGTGCTGCACCAGCACGGCTGGATTCTGAATATCCCAAAGTCACAGCTGGTTCCGACGACACGGCTACTGTTCCTGGGTACGATTCTGGATACAGTCCAGAAAAGTGTTTCTCCCGGAGGAGAAAGCCAGGGAGTTGTCATCTCTAGTCAGAGACCTCCTGAAACCAAAACAGGTATCAGTGCATCACTGCACGCGGGTCCTGGGAAAGATGGTAGCTTCTTACGAAGCAATTCCCTTCGGCAGGTTCCATGCCAGAATCTTTCAGTGGGACCTGTTGGACCAATTGTCCGGATCGCATCTTCAGATGCATCGCTTAATAACCCTGTCTCCAAGAACCAGGGTGTCTCTACTGTGGTGGCTGCAGAGTGCCCATCTTCTAGAGGGCCGCAGGTTCGGCATACAGGACTGGGTCCTGGTGACAACGGATGCCAGCCTTCGAGGCTGGGGGGCAGTCACACAGGGAAGAAACTTCCAAGGACTATGGTCGAGTCAGGAGACTTCCCTTCACATAAATATTCTGGAACTAAGGGCCATTTACAATGCCCTAAGTCAAGCAAAATCCCTGCTCCTACACCAGCCGGTGCTGATCCAGTCAGACAACATCACGGCAGTCGCCCATGTAAATCGACAGGGAGGCACAAGAAGCAGGATGGCGATGGCAGAAGCCACAAGAATTCTCCGATGGGCGGAGAATCATGTTCTAGCACTGTTAGCAGTGTTCATTCCGGGAGTGGACAACTGGGAAGCAGACTTCCTCAGCAGACACGACCTCCACCCGGGAGAGTGGGGACTTCATCCAGAAGTTTTCCAGATGCTGGTAAACCGTTGGGAAAAACCACAGGTGGACATGATGGCGTCCCGCCTCAACAAAAAGTTAAAAAGATATTGCGCCAGGTCAAGGGACCCTCAGGCGATAGCTGTGGACGCTCTAGTGACACTGTGGGTGTACCAGTCGGTTTATGTGTTCCCTCCTCTGCCTCTCATACCAAAGGTATTGAGAATAATAAGAAAACGAGGAGTAAACACAATTCTCGTGGTTCCGGATTGGCCAAGACGAGCGTGGTACCCGGAACTTCAAGAGATGCTCTCAGAGGACTTGTGGCCTCTACCGCTCAGACAGGACCTGCTACAGCAGGGGCCCTGTCTGTTCCAAGACTTACCGCGGCTGCGTTTGACGGCATGGCGGTTGAACGCCGGATCCTGAAGGAAAAGGGTATTCCGGAAGAAGTCATTCCTACGCTTATTAAAGCCAGGAAAGATGTTACGGCAAAGCATTATCACCGTATATGGCGGAAATATGTTGCATGGTGCGACGCAAAAAAGGCCCCAATAGAGGAATTTCAGCTGGGTCGATTTCTGCATTTCCTGCAAGCAGGAGTGAATATGGGCCTAAAACTAGGCTCCATTAAAGTACAGATCTCGGCTCTGTCGATTTTCTTTCAAAAAGAACTAGCTTCAGTACCTGAAGTTCAGACATTTGTGAAAGGAGTGCTGCATATTCAGCCCCCGTTTGTGCCTCCTGTGGCACCTTGGGATCTCAACGTGGTGTTGAGTTTCTTAAAATCACATTGGTTTGAGCCACTAAAAACCGTGGATCTAAATTATCTCACGTGGAAAGTGGTTATGTTGTTGGCCTTGGCTTCAGCCAGGCGAGTGTCAGAATTGGCGGCTTTATCATGTAAAAGCCCTTATCTGATTTTCCATATGGATAGGGCAGAGTTGAGGACTCGTCCCCAGTTTCTCCCTAAGGTGGTGTCAGCGTTTCACCTGAACCAGCCTATTGTGGTGCCTGCGGCTACTAGGGATTTGGAGGACTCCAAGTTGCTAGACGTTGTCAGGGCCCTGAAAATGTTTTCAGGACGGCTGGAGTCAGAAAATCTGACTCGCTGTTTATCCTGTATGCACCCAACAAGCTGGGTGCTCCTGCTTCTAAGCAGACTATTGCTCGCTGGATTTGTAGTACAATTCAGCTTGCACATTCTGTGGCAGGCCTGCCACAGCCAAAATCTGTAAATGCCCATTCCACAAGGAAGGTGGGCTCATCTTGGGCGGCTGCCCGAGGGGTCTCGGCTTTACAACTTTGCCGAGCAGCTGCTTGGTCAGGGGCAAACACGTTTGCAAAATTCTACAAATTTGATACCCTGGCTGAGGAGGACCTAGAGTTCTCTCATTCGGTGCTGCAGAGTCATCCGCACTCTCCCGCCCGTTTGGGAGCTTTGGTATAATCCCCATGATCCTTACGGAGTTCCCAGCATCCACTAGGACGTCAGAGAAAATAAGAATTTACTCACCGGTAATTCTATTTCTCGTAGTCCGTAGTGGATGCTGGGCGCCCATCCCAAGTGCGGATTGTCTGCAATACTTGTAAATAGTTATTGCTAACTAAAGGGTTATTGTTGAGCCATCTGTTGAGAGGCTCAGTTGTTTTCATACTGTCAAACTGGATATAGTATCACGAGTTGTACGGTGTGATTGGTGTGGCTGGTATGAGTCTTACCCGGGATTCAAAATCCTTCCTTATCATGTCAGCTCGTCCGGGCACAGTGTCCTAACTGAGGCTTGGAGGAGGGTCATAGTGGGAGGAGCCAGTGCACACCAGGTAGTCATAAATCTTTCTAGAGTGCCCAGCCTCCTTCGGAGCCCGCTATTCCCCATGGTCCTTACGGAGTTCCCAGCATCCACTACGGACTACGAGAAATAGAATTACCGGTGAGTAAATTCTTATTTTTTTGTTCTTCCCATTAGCCAAATTTGTGTGTTCTATATGGCTTTTGAATCCTTACTATATGTCCCTTGGTCGCATCTATGTGTTTAATAACGTGGCTCATGTTCTGGTCTAGGGGGTCTGTATCGACTAATTGTCCTACTACTCCTACAATCCTGAGCAAAATGTCTTTTCTTTCTACAAATGTAACATAGTCTTGCTAGTCTCCAGTCTTTAGGGGCCTGGGATTTTGGTTGATTGGGCCTCCCTTCTAGCGCCTGTATGCTTAGCGTCCTTGAGATATACTTGTCCTGCTCACTAGCAGACTTCCTGAGAGTATCTATTGTGACCCCTCTCCAATAAGGCAAAGAAGTCTGTATCCTGACTTTCAATGCTTTATTGAGCCCGTCCATTAGCACAGAGACAGCCATCTCCCTGTAATTCGCATCGTTCCTTATATCCTATACACCAGTGTATCTAGCCATTTCCTGCAGTGCTCTATGGAAATATTCGGATGTCAGTTCATTTTTTCTCTGTTTTATCGAGAAAATTTTATTCCACTGGACAACAATGGGGAAATATAATCCTAGTTGTATGTTAATTCGTTCCACGTTTTCCTGATTGTGTTCGTCAGTAAGAAAATCGTCTGACTCTTTTTATAATCCGTGATACATTTTTGGGTGTCAATTTTAGGGGGTAGGCACACTTTCAAAAGTCTCCGCCAATCCTTGTTTGTAGGTTCATGGACATTACCCAGATCCTTAATATACTTCTGACATCTGGCTAAATACTTCCGGGGATCGGGGAATTCTGAAATGGTTGACCGCAGTTCTGATCTGGTCCACGGGCAATACATTGCATTATTCCTGGTGAAGGTTACTCCCTGGCTACCGGTTCTCCCATTGGGAGTTGCTATTACCAAGACAGGATGTTACCCAACCATTCCATTCCTAATTGGCTCACTGTGAGGTGTTACTGTCTCTGTGTAATGAACAGTCTCACACTTACCGGTGGCTGTGATCTCACCAGTCCTTTCAATAGGAGACACTGTTACTGCTCTTGTTGGTTGGGCCGGGCCCACCTGAGTTTCCTGTAAGGTGACTGCCTGGATGAGGGCTGAGAGTAGGATGGATCCATAATTTTTCCTCTGACCTATGACTTTGGAGAAAACTTAGTTCAGGGTACAATATACATGGTTTCTCTGACGTCCTAGTGGATGCTGGGGACTCCGAAAGGACCATGGGGAATAGCGGCTCCGCAGGAGACTGGGCACAAAAGTAAAAGCTTTAAGACTACCTGGTGTGCACTGGCTCCTCCCCCTATGACCCTCCTCCAAGCCTTAGTTAGATTTTTGTGCCCGAACGAGAAGGGTGCAGTCTAGGTGGCTCTCCTGAGCTGCTTAGAAAAAAGTTTAGTTTTAGGTTTTTTATTTTCAGTGAGACCTGCTGGCAACAGGCTCACTGCATCGAGGGACTAAGGGGAGAAGAAGCGAACTCACCTGCGTGCAGAGTGGATTGGGCTTCTTAGGCTACTGGACATTAGCTCCAGAGGGACGATCACAGGCCCAGCCATGGATGGGTCCCAGAGCCGCGCCGCCGTCCCCCTTACAGAGCCAGAAGAGCAGAAGAGGTCCGGAAAAATCGGCGGCAGAAGACGTCCTGTCTTCAATAAGGTAGCGCACAGCACCGCAGCTGTGCGCCATTGCTCTCAGCACACTTCACACTCCGGTCACTGAGGGTGCAGGGCGCTGGGTGGGGGCGCCCTGAGACGCAATATAAACACCTTAGGGGGCAAAAAATGCATCACATATAGCTCCTGGGCTATATGGATGCATTTAACTCATGCCTGTTTTTCCATAAAAAAGCGGGAGAACGGCCGCCGAGAAGGGGGCGGAGCCTATCTCCTCAGCACACTGGCGCCATTTTTCCTCACAGCTCCGTTGGAGGGAAGCTCCCTGACTCTCCCCTGCAGTCCTGCACTACAGAAACAGGTTAAAACAAGAGAGGGGGGGCACTAAATTGGCAGATAAATCTATACAGCAGCTATATAAGGGAAAAACACTTATATAAGGTTATCCCTGTATATATATAGCGCTCTGGTGTGTGCTGGCAAACTCTCCCTCTGTCTCCCTAAAGGGCTAGTGGGGTCCTGTCCTCTATCAGAGCATTCCCTGTGTGTGTGCTGTGTGTCGGTACGTTGTGTCGACATGTATGAGGAGGAAAATGGTATGGAGGCGGAGCAATTGCCTGTATTAGTGATGTCACCCCCTAGGGAGTCGACACCTGACTGGATGGTCTTATGGAAGGAATTACGTGATAGTGTCAGCACTTTACAAAAGACTGTTGACGACATGAGACAGCCGGCAAATCAGTTAATACCTGTACAGGCGTCTCAAACACCGTCAGGGGCTCTAAAGCGCCCGTTACCTCAGGTGGTCGACACAGACCCAGACACGGACACTGACTCCAGTGTCGACGGTGAGGAAACAAATGTATTTTCCAGTAGGGCCACACGTTACATGATCACGGCAATGAAGGAGGTTTTGAACATTTCTGATACTACAAGTACCACAAAAAAGGGTATTATGTGGGGTGTGAAAAAACTACCCGTAGTTTTTCCTGAATCGGATGAATTAAATGAGGTGTGTGATGAAGCGTGGGTTTCCCCCGATAAAAAAAAAAGGCGTTCACACGCTTATCAAAACAAGTGGCGTTACCGTCTCCTGATACGGCCGCCCTCAAGGAACCAGCTGATAGGAAGCTGGAAAATATCCTAAAAAGTATATACACACATACTGGTATTATACTGCGACCAGCAATCGCCTCAGCCTGGATGTGCAGTGCTGGGGTGGCTTGGTCGGATTCCCTGACTGAAAATATTGATACCCTGGACAGGGACAATATATTATTGACTATAGAGCATTTAAAGGATGCATTTCTATATATGAGAGATGCACAGAGGGATATTTGCACTCTGGCATCAAGAGTAATTGCGCTGTCCATTTCTGCCAGAAGAGGGTTATGGACGCGACAGTGGTCAGGTGATGCGGATTCCAAACGGCATATGGAAGTATTGCCGTATAAAGGGGAGGAGTTATTTGGGGTCGGTCTATCGGACCTGGTGGCCACGGCAACGGCTGGGAAATCCACCTTTTTACCCCAGGTCACCTCTCAGCAGAAAAAGACACCGTCTTTTCAGGCTCAGTCCTTTCGTCCCCATAAGGGCAAGCGGGCAAAAGGCCACTCGTATCTGCCCCGGGGCAGAGGAAGGGGAAAAAAGACTGCAGCAGACAGCCTCTTCCCAGGAACAGAAGCCCTCCCCCGCTTCTGCCAAGTCCTCAGCATGACGCTGGGGCCTTACAAGCGGACTCAGGCACGGTGGGGGCCCGTCTCAAGAATTTCAGCGCGCAGTGGGCTCACTCGCAAGTGGACCCCTGGATCCTGCAGGTAGTATCTCAGGGGTACAAATTGGAATTCGAGACGTCTCCCCCTCGCCGGTTCCTGATGTCTGCTTTACCAACATCTCCCCCCGACAGGGAGGCGGTATTGGAAGCCATTCACAAGCTGTATTCCCAGCAGGTGATAATCAAGGTACCCCTCCTAAAACAGGGAAAGGGGTATTATTCCACGCTGTTTGTGGTACCGAAGCCGGACGGCTCGGTGAGACCTATTTTAAATCTGAAATCCTTGAACACTTACATACAAAGGTTCAAATTCAAGATGGAATCACTCAGAGCAGTGATAGCGAACCTGGAAGAAGGGGACTATATGGTGTCTCTGGACATCAAGGATGCTTACCTCCATGTCCCAATTTGTCCTTCTCACCAAGGGTACCTCAGGTTTGTAGTACAGAACTGTCACTATCGGTTTCAGACGCTGCCGTTTGGATTGTCCACGGCACCCCGGGTCTTTACCAAGGTAATGGCCGAAATGATGATTCTTCTTCGAAGAAAAGGCGTCTTAATTATCCCTTACTTGGACGATCTCCTGATAAGGGCAAGGTCCAGAGAACAGTTAGAGGTCGGAGTAGCACTATCTCAAGTAGTACTACGACAGCACGGATGGATTCTAAATATTCCAAAATCGCAGCTGATTCCGACGACACGTCTGCTGTTCCTAGGGATGATTTTGGACACAGTACAGAAAAAGGTGTTTCTCCCGGAGGAGAAAGCCAGGGAGTTATCCGACCTAGTCAGGAACCTCCTAAAACCAGGCCAAGTGTCAGTGCATCAATGCACAAGGGTCCTGGGAAAAATGGTGGCTTCTTTCGAAGCGATTCCATTCGGCAGATTCCACGCAAGAACTTTTCAGTGGGATCTGCTGGACAAATGGTCCGGATCGCATCTTCAAATGCATCAGCGGATAACCCTGTCTCCAAGGACAAGGGTGTCTCTCCTGTGGTGGTTGCAGAGTGCTCATCTTCTAGAGGGCCGCAGATTCGGCATTCAGGACTGGGTCCTGGTGACCACGGATGCCAGCCTGAGAGGCTGGGGAGCAGTCACACAGGGAAGAAATTTCCAGGGCTTGTGGTCAAGCATGGAAACGTCACTTCACATAAATATCCTGGAACTAAGGGCCATTTACAATGCCCTAAGTCGGGCAAGGCCTCTGCTTCAGGGTCAGCCGGTGCTGATCCAGTTGGACAACATCACGGCAGTCGCCCACGTAAACAGACAGGGCGGCACAAGAAGCAGGAGGGCAATGATGGAAGTTGCAAGGATTCTTCGCTGGGCGGAAAATCATGTGATAGCACTGTCAGCAGTGTTCATTCCGGAAGTGGACAACTGGGAAGCAGACTTCCTCAGCAGACACGATCTCCACCCGGGGGAGTGGGGACTTCACCCAGAAGTCTTCCACATGATTGTGAACCGTTGGGAAAAACCAAAGGTGGACATGATGGCGTCCCGCCTCAACAAAAAACTGGACAGATATTGCGCCAGGTCAAGGGACCCTCAGGCAATAGCTGTGGACGCTCTGGTAACACCGTGGGTGTACCAGTCAGTGTATGTGTTCCCTCCTCTGCCTCTCATACCCAAGGTACTGAGAATCATAAGAAGGAGAGGAGTAAGGACTATACTCGTGGCTCCGGATTGGCCAAGAAGGACTTGGTACCCGGAACTTCAAGAGGTGCTCACGGAAAACCCGTGGCCTCTACCTCTAAGAAAGGACCTGCTCCAGCAGGGACCATGTCTGTTCCAAGACTTACCGCGGCTGCGTTTGACGGCATGGCGGTTGAACGCCGGATCCTGAAGGAAAAAGGCATTCCGGATGAAGTCATCCCTACCCTGATCAAAGCCAGGAAGGATGTAACTGTGCAACATTATCACCGTATTTGGCGTAAATATGTTGCGTGGTGTGAGGCCAGGAAGGCCCCTACAGAGGAATTTCAACTGGGTCGTTTCCTGCATTTCCTGCAAACAGGACTGTCTATGGGCCTAAAATTAGGGTCCATTAAGGTTCAAATTTCGGCCCTGTCAATATTCTTCCAAAAAGAACTAGCTTCAGTTCCTGAAGTACAGACGTTTGTCAAGGGGGTACTGCATATACAGCCTCCTTTTGTGCCTCCAGTGGCACCTTGGGATCTCAATGTAGTTTTGGGGTTCCTAAAATCACATTGGTTTGAACCACTCACCACTGTGGACTTAAAATATCTCACATGGAAAGTGGTAATGCTGTTAGCCCTGGCCTCAGCCAGGCGTGTCTCAGAATTGGCGGCTTTATCCTATAAAAGCCCTTACCTAATTTTTCATACGGACAGGGCAGAATTGAGGACTCGTCCTCAATTTCTCCCTAAGGTGGTTTCAGGTTTTCACTTAAACCAGCCTATTGTGGTGCCTGCGGCTACTAGGGACTTGGAGGATTCCAAGTTGCTGGACGTAGTCAGGGCCCTGAAAATATGTTTCCAGGACGGCTGGAGTCAGAAAATCTGACTCGCTGTTTATCCTGTATGCACCCAACAAGCTGGGTGCTCCTGCTTCTAAGCAGACTATTGCTCGTTGGATTTGTAGTACAATTCAGCTTGCACATTCTGTGGCAGGCCTGCCACAGCCAAAATCTGTAAAAGCCCATTCCACACGGAAAGTGGGCTCTTCTTGGGCGGCTGCCCGAGGGGTCTCGGCTTTACAACTTTGCCGAGCAGCTACTTGGTCAGGGGAAAACACGTTTGCTAAATTCTACAAATTTGATACCCTGGCTGAGGAGGACCTGGAGTTCTCTCATTCGGTGCTGCAGAGTCATCCGCACTCTCCCGCCCGTTTGGGAGCTTTGGTATAATCCCCATGGTCCTTTCGGAGTCCCCAGCATCCACTAGTACGTCAGAGAAAATAAGAATTTACTTACCGATAATTCTGTTTCTCATAGTCCGTAGTGGATGCTGGGCGCCCATCCCAAGTGCGGATTGTCTGCAATACTTGTACATAGTTATTGTTACAAAAAATCGGGTTATTATTGTTGTGAGCCATCTTTTCAGAGGCTCCTCTGTTATCATGCTGTTAACTGGGTTCAGATCACAAGTTGTACGGTGTGATTGGTGTGGCTGGTATGAGTCTTACCCGGGATTCAAAATCCTTCCTTATTGTGTACGCTCGTCCGGGCACAGTATCCTAACTGAGGCTTGGAGGAGGGTCATAGGGGGAGGAGCCAGTGCACACCAGGTAGTCTTAAAGCTTTTACTTTTGTGCCCAGTCTCCTGCGGAGCCGCTATTCCCCATGGTCCTTTCGGAGTCCCCAGCATCCACTACGGACTATGAGAAATAGAATTATCGGTAAGTAAATTCTTATTTTAGAGTTAATACAATTTAAATGAATGTTCCCATCATTTGCCGATGCACCATTGGTTGTAGCCATTTTCTTCTTTTCGACATGTCTGTGATGGTGTGCTCGCATGCACAATCCTGTCAGGTTTGGAACTGGCTGTGCGAGCCAGCTCCCTTTGCACATCTCCCTCTTGTTGCCATATATTTAAACAGTCGTTATGTCTGATCCTTTGTTCCTTAGACTCGATCAGACATATTCTATTACCTGCATTCTACAGTACCTCTGGTTCAAATCTACCCTTCCCAGGAACTGATGCTTTGTCATCAGCAGTCATACATACCCATTCATCGCAAAAAGCCTTCGTGTGTGGACCATACTTCTCACACATTATAAACCTTGCGGACCATTTGGGCTGCAGCTCCCCAGCCTGAACCCTTGCTGCCGAACGTCTCTCAGTTGTGCACTTGGCTCCCTTTGTGGGCCTTTTATCACAAACACCAAATACACAATGCAAGCAGACGGTGAAAGTTAACTTAGCTCTCTCATTCGCTCCTGCCCACGCTGGCCAGTACTCCGACCCACTCCACCAGTGGAAAACTCAGTGTACCCAACTTCGGATTCCGGTCAGACCCTTCAGCACCCTAATTTTCTTTCGTTGGAGGTTCTGTTGGAATATTTTTCTGAGAGAGAAAAACAGCGAAAATTTTCCTTTCGGTATCTTTCCACTGGAATTTTTGTAGGGTGAAAAACAGAAAACTTAAATAACTATTGATCACCCTTTCCAATGGACTTCCACCAGGGAGATTTCCTGACGAAATCACAATCACGTTTACACAATCACGTCTGCGTATGCTTTCCACAGCACATATGACACACCTGCGCGAAGCAACGCAAATAGTATCACGCTGTGCTGCGTATAACACACGGACGTGCGGTCCAATCGCACGGCCTATAGATACTTGTTATCTATATGCCCTACGATCGCGGGAGTCGCATTCACAAGCTGCGCTCCTCAGCCATAGCGTAACACAAAAACCTTAAACTTCAATCCACAATTCTTTACTCTCACGCTCCTGTGCAAGTCTCCTCACGACTTGCGTGCTTCTCTATTTATGTATTCACTTAAGGTAGCGAACCTCACGCCACTCAGCCTCGAGATCCCGATTTCTCAGGGTTCAATACATCCACTCCTACTTTCAGCTCACACAGATAGTGTTTTTCTGTACAGAAAAATATCGCTCCCTTTGATTGATAGTCTATCCCAGAGGTAGTACAGTTTAAACAAAACGTTATAATAATCTGCTTTTGAAATCGGATAGTTAAGTGCCATTGTATTAACTGTATGCTATCCCGCCTTAAATTGAAACTGCTATTGTGCGGTTATACTTTGCGCTCAGAACTCTATGCAATCTCGCGTAAACACGCGACCGTGCGTGTCCTTACGCCACGTGCGTGACCCTGCGCCAAGTGTGCGTTCCTGTATGCTTTCCTTATGTACCGTAGCACTTGTACAAACATTCGTTCGCAATTCAATAAACCACACTATCGATAAATGTGAGTAATAAAACTACTATTACTCACTAACATAACACACACTTGTTCCGTACGCTCGCCGGAAGTCACCCACAAAGGTGATCCGCTTTTGAGTTTAGGCCGGAACTGCATTTCGTGTTTTACAATTATTCCCTTAACACACTATTTCAAACATATATGTAGCAGACAAATGTATCCGTTTTCACACAGATCTATAATGACGGTAATAACCTATGACAACAATATGTGAGAATGCATGCAAAGTATCTGTATACTTTGTGTACGCTTTTGCGCCAAAAATTACACACAGTTTTAAACCGCTTTTTTCCTGTTTGTCCCTGAGTTACACCAGCACCCCTAAGAGTAGACCGAACAGACGTGATCTAACAACACAAACTGGTTTCAACACAATGCAAGGTTACTTAACATGCGTCTACACCCTTTGCTGATCGATCAAAGTCTGTTATGGCCTGCAAGTCTGTGAGTGTGTGATGAACCGGAGGAGCCCCCAATTGTTAAGTCTGATTAACTTTCAGAAATTAAAACAATACTTTGTATACATAGATGTTCAGGCCGCTGTGACCGCTAAGCGTGTGTATGTGTGTGTAAAACCCCTATGAAATGCGTACACGTTGCGTAAGCAAGCCGTCACGATGTAAGCACAAGGTAGCTACACATGCGGCGGAATACACTTTATAACCCCTAACAGGAAAGGAAATGTGACACCAATGTTGAGGTCCAACCCAGCAACAAATATTTACTCAAATGGGGGTACAACAGAAATACAGTCACATAAGAGAAAATGCTACAATCAATGGATACATACGTTAATTCGCCAGCGCCACCCGGTTCTTGTCCTCAGTCAATCTGGATAGATGACCTTCAGAGAATGTGTCTGACCGGCCAGGAGGCTTTGGTTTTATACATTAGTCCAAAGCATGAAACAAAAGAAACTGTAATCTCTTCACCCATAGGTCAAAGTACTGGTCATTTACAGTACAGGAGGGGTCATAGGTCGGTTTGAATAGGTGGGCGATGCCTGGTCCAGGTGCACTTGCAGATGTTCTCCACTGGGTTTCCGCCGAATATCAAGAGTACAGTAAATACAGTGTTATATTAATATTCTGTTCCTGCGCATATCTATGCGCAGCAGCGTGCTATCTTCTGCAAACTGCTACCGGAATATTGCCCTTGAATGACTGTACAGCTGGATACCAAACACCACCTCTTAACCTAATTCTGTCCCCTCATATCCTGTAAAGACGAATCCCTCTGCTGTTGTACCTTTGAAGCAAATGTAACTTGCTGGTGTGGTGCATGTAGGCTATGTGTAAATTATGTGCTATGTGGATTAAATATGAGATATGTCTTTGGGGCTTTTCCATGTGAATGCATATGCTACTGTATTTACTCATACTACGCGCTAATACGCAGGACCTTGTGAGCCAATATACGCAATGTGCGAGTATGTGCACGCACGGCAGAACAGGCACCCGCACGGAGGCCACTCTGTGTGGTGTTTGCACGTGATGCGTGTGTCTTTAATATTTTCTTATTCGACAGGAGACATTAATGTCTTCAAATATGTAAAGGAGCATTACAAAGAGTTATCAAGGAATTATTTATTAAAAGCACACTGTTTAGGACACGTGGGCACTCGCTGAGGCTGGAGGAGAGAAAATTCCGTACGCAACAGAGGAAAGGGTTTTTCACTGTTAGGGCAATAAGGTTTTGTAATTCCTTGCCAGGGAAGGTGGTAATGGTGGACACTGTAAATGCATTTAAAAGGGGATTGGATAAATTTCTGATTGTAAAGGATATCCAAGGTTACAACATTTAAAATATTGACGTTGTTAATCCGGTGGTGACATGATTTGTAGTTGTCAACTAGTCATAAAGCATTCTTCAGCAGGTACAGTAAAACCAATTCAACGTAATACAAAATACAGGTTGAACATGTTGTCTCTTTTCAACCTCAATTACTATGTTATATCTGCAGCATCTGCTTTGTTCTGTGAACTGCTCTATTGTTAAGATGGCTGCTCCCTCTGCGCAGGTGTGGGCATGGGGAGGTCTGGACAGTGTGGCACTGGGGCAGTACATAAAGGAAGATCTGGATACATGATAGCATGAGCATTTTTGCCAGTCTGACATCAGGAAGGGTGCGCCATAAGTAACAGTTGCTTGAGAGATCAGTGGTTTACCTCCAAATTCGTGGGATAGAGAACTGCATGGATCTCTCTTCTCCTCTGTATCATCCTGCAAAACATTTTAAATTTAGAAACATAAATAAAAGAAATTAAAAAGCAATGATTTCCATTTTACCTTTCAGAGTTTTTTTTTTTTTGCAGTACTCATAGGTGAAATGAGATGTCCAGGGTTTGTCTGGATTCCCAACAGACATGCTAAAATATGCTTAGTACGCCTAACACATCTTAAGAGATGCTTGATGTGAGCATATGGGGTTCTTTTAATCACCCGGACACTGAGCAGATAAAACAAAGTAATGTTTTCTTTATTTCTTCTTCAGGGTCCATGATCTCCACATCGGGGGTAATTCCAAGTTGATCGCAGCAGGATTTTTGATAGCAATTGGGCAAAACCATGTGCACTGCAGTGGAGGCAGATATAACATGTGCAGAAAGAGTTAGATTTGGGTGGGTTATTTTTTTTCTGTGCAGGGTAAATACTGGCTGCTTTATTTTTACACTGCAATTTAGATTGCAGATTGAACACACCCCACCCAAATCTAACTCTCTCTGCACGTTATATCTGCCTTCCCTGCAGTGCACATGGTTTTGCCCAATTGCTATCAAAAATCCTGCTGCGATCAACTTGGAATTACCCCCATGGTTAACCTTGGGGTATACTTGGTGGAGACCAGGATCAGGCACCGAAAAGCAAAGCTTTTTAGCCTCCTAGGATGCACTAAGTCCCTCTCCCGTCACCCACAGCTCAGGCTCTTCTGATTTTTGTTTGGAACTGGTCACCAGTGAACAGTGGGGCTGCATGATGTAGCCCAAGCTCTTAAATATGAGTGTTTTTACTGAGCAAGCAACGCTAGGCAGTCCATGGGATGCCAGCGCTGCTGCTGCATTATCCCCACCGGTGCTGTGAAACCAGCCACAGCTAGGTGATTTTGGCAGGACCCTGGCACCTTCCGCTAGCAGAGGCACACTCTGGATTTCACCTGGAATCATATGGGACAAGGTAAGGTTGGTTCCCTCTTGCTGGACTTGCGAGAGCGCAGCAGTCCTATACATCCAATTTCGGGAGACGGACTGGTAGTGCTGACGTGGTTCCAGACCATGCGTGACCTTGTGCTCTACTAGACCACCAGGGCTTAACGTTACTAGCACTGGGGAACATTATTACAGGCCAGGGAACCGGTGGTGGATGTCAGCAAAGGGAGTTCAGTGTTTCCCCAGCAGCCCCCTCCCCCACCCCAGGGCGCCATTCCTCTGAGGTCTCCGCCCTTCTTCCTCACAGAGGTGCTGGACAGATATCATCACAAGAGCTCTGCAGGTCTCCGGTAATGATGGGTTTGGTTTCCCTGTATACCTCTCCTTGGAGTCGTGTTATACACAGTGCTACTTCCTACCAGCTCTCCTCTAATAGCTGAGTAGTTGATATCAGTGCCCACTGCAGTTAAATTGTATTTATGCATTTTATGTATCTTATGCGAAGTGCTACTGTCTGTACTTCTTTCTCTTTACATTATATTGCTTTTCCTGTACCTTTATTATTACAGTAATCCTTGAATACTGGTGTGTACAGGGTTTACTCTGCCACACATTGCAAATTATTCTATTTGTGCAGGCTCATTCTCAGTAACCTGCTGATCATTACTATATTTTGTGTGTACAGTCCTTGTAGTTATGTCTTAGCATGTCAGCTAAATAGACTGGAGCACCTACTTTTGTATTATGTATTACCTGTAACACAGATGTTTTACTTCAGGATTTATTACAGGATGGTTTGTGCCCCCGGGCCTATCAGCTCCCCCAGCTCTAGCACAAGAGCCTCCATGGGCCTCTTTTTCTAACATGCTGGCTTTAATTTCTGACCATATTGCAACCCCCATCTGTGGCTCCCCCTATGGATCTCCCATAGCTATTACATCCTGTTTATCAGCCCATAGCAGCCCCACCCGTCCCTCCTCACTGGTTGAACTTATTCTCTAACTCTATATAAAGTCTTGCTGCTTCATCGGCTGCATTTCATAACATGTTACAGGGCCAGGTGACACTGCCTATAGCAGTGATTTTCAACCTTTTTCAAGTTGCGGCACACCAGCCAAGATCTTAAAATTGCCAAGGCACACCACCAGTAACACTCCCCCCCACAAAAAAACCCCACACATTGGTCTACACGGGGATAAAACACACACATTGGTTCCTGCAGTAATTGAACACATTGCCCCCCCCCCAGTAGTGCCACACATTTGCCCCCACAGTAATACCACACATTAGCTCCCACTGTAATAATACAGATTTATAGTAATGCCACACACCTACCCCCATATTAATTATACACACCTGACCCCATAGTAATTATACATGCCTGCCCCATAGTAATTATACACACCCGCCCCATAGTACTTATACACACCTGCCCCCATAATAATGACACACACCTGCCCCCCAGTAATGCCACACACCACACACCTGCCCTCCATAGTAATGCTACACACCTGCCCCCCCCCATAATTCCACACATTGCCTGCCTGCCCCCACCCACTGTAATTACACAGATTAATAATATATATATTTTGATATACAGATACACAGTACCTGTACAAAGGGAACCTGAAATATTTCCCTCTCAGTGGGGAGAAGTGACAGCAGGCAGCACGGAGCGAGGAGCAGCAGTGGGCGGGCAGACATGAATGTGACGGCCTGGGTAGCATTGCGCTGCACTTCCGTGAAAACAGGCTTGCTCTCACGGAAGTGTAGCGCTGTGCTACCCGTGCACTGGGTTAGTAAAGTCGGAAGTCATCTGGCGGCAGCGGCGGGTCTCTAGCGGCGCGGAGGGCACCTCTGGCTGGCGGCAGCGGCGGGTCTCTAGCGGCGCGGAGGGTCCCTGGTGGGTCGGGCGATGGCGGCACACCTGGCAATCCCTCGCGGCACACTAGTGTGCCGCGGCACACCTGTTGAAAAACACTGGCCTATAGCTACTGCTGCTAAGCGTACTGTGCCATTCTCAGTCTATGCCACTCTCAGATTCTGAGGAATCTTCTGCTGCAGCAGATCAGGCTGAGGTCTCTAATGCAGACTCCCCTCTGGGAAGGAAGAGGTACAGTCCAAATTTAATGTGGCTGCTTTAGTTAGGGAGGTTACTGAACCGGCCCTAAAATCTAAGGATCCTCTATGTAAATGACAGAATGTGGTGGTAGCAGAGTTTCCACACTCATATAATTTCTCTGAGGCTGTGAATGAGGCATGAAACATTCCTTGCAAAAAGTTTACGGTTCCAAAAAGGCTAATGTCCTTTTATCCGTTACCCATTGCTGATTGTACAAAATGGAAAAAAACACCTACTGTTGATGCTCATGTGACCCGTTTAATGAAAAGCTCAAGTTGGGCCTACAAGAAGACCACCTTATACTGCTGGCTGATCACATCTGTGATTCTGCTGAGTATCTTTGTACGGCTACTATGGACGTCGGCCAGGTTAGTTTCGCTGCGTTCTTGGCAGGCGGAGGCAGAGTCCAAACGAGGAGTAGAAGCGTTACCTTACGCTGGTGAGATGTTGTTTGGTCCTGAATTTGACAAATGGATTTCTCAGGAAACTGGGGGAAAGTCTGTCTTCCTACTATTGCCTACACAGGTTCCTAAACGGAAATACTCTGGACCAGCGTTCAAATCTTTTAGACCTCAGTCCTTTACAGGCCTTAATAGAGGAACAACATACACAGTAGACGTGTGGTATAGGATGTGATTTTCAACAAACCACTAACCTTTGTCAGGACGCTAAGACCACCGACAAGTCAGTGGCATGACTGGCTTCCAGCCCATCTCGGATCTTCAGTTGTGGGAGCACGCCTTCAGGCGTTTCACTTGGCGTGGTTTCAGACCACAGATGGGTGTTTCCGCAATTTAGTGTTCAAAGTTTACATAATAGAGTTTGATTGTCTTCCACCAATGCGAGTTTCCAAGACAGGTCTACCTGTGTCAGAAGACAAAAAGGCGGTTCTGCAGACTGCAATTCAGTCCCTCGTAGATTCCGCAGTCTTGATCCCATGTCCAGTTCACCAACAGGGCCAAGGTTATTGTTCCAGTCTTTTTATAGTACCAAAGCCGGATGGTTCTGTCAGACCGATATTGAACCTAAAGGTGCTCAATCAGTACGTCACTTACTACAGATTCAAGATGGAATCCCTGCGGTCAGTGATTGCAGGTTTAGAACTACAGGAATTCAGTATTTCGCTAAATGTCAAGGATGCATACTTGCACATTCCAATTTGGCCACCGCAACAGGCATACTTATGGTTTGCAGTACAACAAAACCATTATCAATTTCGGGCAGTACCGTTTGGCCTCTCGTCAGCACCTCGGGTATTCACAAAAATGATGTCTGTGATGTTAGCTCATCTCAGATCCCTGGGAGTGATAATAGTTCCGTACTTAGATGGTCTGCTCATCAAAGCTTCGTCTCAACAGATACTCCTTCAACATGCCTCACTAATGTACAATGTACTAGTTCAGCAGGTTGAATTGCCAACTTCAAGAAATCAAGCCTGATTCCATCTCAAAGAATTAAATTCCTAGGAATGATTCTCGATACGGTGGATCAACGAATTTACCTGCCAGAACAGAAAGCACAAAGTATTCGTCATCTCATACAGTTGGTGCTCAAACCACGGACCGTCTCAGTGCATTTGACTGTTAGGAAAGATGGTGGTGTCATTCGAAGCACTCCAATTCGGAAGATTTCACTTATGTCTTTTTCAGCTTGATGTTCTCACACACAGTGGTCAGGCTCGCATCTACAAATTCATCAGATGGTGCGGTCGTCTCCAAGGGCCAGAGTATCACTACTTTGGTGGCTGCAAGTTCACAATCTCACCGCAGGAAAAAGGTTCGGAGTCTGGAATTGGATCATTCTGACGACGGACGCAAGTCTCAGAGGTTGCGGAGCAGTAGTCTTAAATTGTCAGCTTCAGGGTCTATGGTCAGACCGAGAAAGATTACTGTCAATAAATGTCCTGGAACTCAGGGCGATTTACGATGTGCTGCGACAGACGAGCAGTGCACATGCTCCAGTTTCAGACTGTCCAGGTTCAGTCAGACAACGCAACAGCAGTCGCATACATCAACAACCAAGGAGGAACTAGAAGTTGCATGGCCATGCGGGAAGTTGGTCAAATCCTGAATTGCGCCGAGAATCACCAATTGATATTGTCGGCAGTGTTTATTCCGGGAGTGGACAACTGGGAGGCGGATCATCTCAGCCGTCAGGATTTTCATCCAGGAGAATGGGCGTTAAATCCAGAAGAGTTCAAGATGTTGGTCCAGCGGTGGGGTTACCCACAGGTGGATCTAAGGGCATCTCGCTAAAATCATCAAACACCCCAGTATGTGCCCAGAACAAGAGATCCAAAGGCAGTGGCAGTGGATGCTCTCACAATAGCGTGGCCATACAGCCTTGTGTATCTGTTTCCACCATTTCCACTGCTTTCTCGGTTGCTAAATCGGATCAAAAAGGAGTCCACGACAGTCATACTTGTGGCACCTCATTGGCTTCAGAGGGCGTGGTTCTCTGATCTCTGCGGGCTACTTACAGATGATCCTTGGCCGCTTCCGCTATGTCCGGACCTGCTGCAAGGGGTCCGTAACTTTACCCCGATTTAGCGCGGCTGTGTTTGACGGGGTGGCTGTTGAAACCGCCCTCTTAAGACGAGAGGCCATTCCAGAATCGGTTATACCAACCATGTTACGTGCTAGAAAGCCAGTTACGGCTGCTCATTATCACAGGATTTGGCGTGCCTATAGGGTGGTGTGAAGCTTTGAAGTTTCTGACCTCTTTCAAATTATCCCGTCTTCATTGCTATTTTTACAGACTGGGTTAGATGGAGGACTACGTTTATCTATACTAAAGTCGCATGTCTCTTCCTTGTCAATTTACTTTCAAAGGCGTTTGGCTCTTTTGCCAACATGCACACTTTCCTGCAAGGTGTCCTCAGAGTAAAACCTCCATTTATACCACCTACAGCGCCATGGGACTTGAATCTGTTTTTTTTTTTTTTTTAATTCAGTAATTTTTATTGAGATTTTAAAATTTGTAGAAATACAATTACAAAATAAACTGAAAATTCTGTAGCAAGTGCAGGTATACGTGGCAGAGTATAGAATATACAACAAAAATTGCAAATCAAGAGGACACTTGACATACGCTTCAGTATAAGTAGATTGTCTTCCCATACAAAAGTACGCAGAGGCCCACAGGCGCCATGTGAGCCCATACATTCTATCCACAGAATAAAATGGGGAGTACCTAGTCCCAAACACGTCACCATAAAGACACATCATTGTTAAGTATAATCCAATAGGATATAAAACGTCTGCCAAACAGCCACAAAAAATAAAACAAAACCCACAAAAACAAACCACCCCTGTAACCCCCCACCCTGTATAGCCTACCCCCAACTCGGGTATACTTGGATCCCTAAACCCCCACCCCCTTCTCTAACTACCCTAACTAGGAACCCCCCCCCCCCCCCCTCTTTATTCCAAAAGGATAATAGGACTCAAAACTAATAGGAAAAATAAACTAATGACCTTAAGCTAGGCTAAGTCTGGCTCTCCCACAGAAGGATACAGCATTCCTCCCATATAGCATACTGAGCATAAATAAACGTATAGCATAGATAGGAGAAGATTCATATAAGAAAAAAATTAATAATATAAATAAATATACATTCATTCATTCATACATACATACATACATACATACATACATACATACATACATACATACATACAATAAAGATATACAAATAATAAAACAAAAATACTGGTAACAAAGATGAGAATCAATCCGGCCAGGCCTCCATCGTGTGCAATATCACAGTATCAGTCTCGTCTCTGGTTATCCAAGGATGGACACAGCGGGGCACAAAGTACTTAAAGGATAAGTCCAGTAACCTCCCGCCAACGCGGGGATGTACCGAAAGATATTTGAGGCATGGGAGTAACGGATCTGGAAATATCACCACCGGCAGCGAAGGTGTAGAACGGATCTTCATAAAGCCCATATTGGAGTCTCGACACCCATGGACTAAGGCAATATCCATAACAGTTGGAATCGCATCCCTCAGGAAGGAGAAATCCAGAAGCTGCGACGGGACGCCATGAGCGCAGACCGTAGTGAAAGAATGCAAAGGTACAGCTACCACATCTCCGAGCTTTGTAAGGAGCCTCTGCGAAGAGGCAAAGATTGCTTGAAGGATTTGCTGCACAGAATTAGCCATTGGTAAGTTGTGAATTCAAGGCAAACAGGAGGCCCGTGGCAAGATGGCGGTGGCTAGCACACCTCCAGAGCCTACCAATAGACCTACAGTGGGAGCCACCAGCCAGATGACCACAGAAGCAGGGAATAACAAGGAGACACAGCCGCAGCAGTAGTATTGTCATGCTGGAAAGACCGCATCCATCACCCAAAAGGCGTCGGAGCAGACAGGGGATCCGTGCTGCAGCCGAAGAGGACAGCAACAAGATGGCGGCAGCCCGCGCCCAGCACGCCCCAAACACAGCAGCAGACAGGCGTATGTTGAGGAGAAGCCACTTGCAGGGGTTACACACGATCCTGGAGAACACAGCCGGGAGACAACCAAGAGGCAGCACACAGGTATGTATAATATCCCCGAACAGCCGCTGGAGCTTGAGACGAGACACCAAGCCGCAGTGTGAGAAGGCCCGGCTGCAGAGATCTCTGTAAACTGACAAAAGGCACCACACAGGAACCCTCCCTGGAGCTCCTGGTGATCAGCAGACAATACACCACTGCAGAACCGAATCCAGGGGAGAAAACAGCTACAAAAACAGGATATATTCAAGGATTTGAGCGGGAGAGCCAGCAAAAGCTCCCTTCACCCAGCTACTCCAGGCCACGCCCCGACTTGAATCTGGTTTTAGATATTTTACTGTCTTTAATTTTTGAACCTTTACAACAAGTGGATGTTAAGTTTCTTACTTGGAAAACAGTAACATAGTAACCTAGTAACTAAGGTTGAAAAAAGACAATTGTCTATCGAGTTCAACCTATTTGTGGTCTCCTATGCAGTCTTATTATATGACTAGTTTTATGTTAGGACTAGTTGCATTAAAGTTAATATATATGCCTGAATATCTTTATCCAATAGGAATTTATCTAACCCATTCTTAAAGGTGTTGACTTGCAAGCCTTTCCTCGTATTCGAGTCTCCATGCCCTTGATTAGTTTGGTTGCCCGCCTCTGAACCATTTCTAGCTCCAGGATATCCTTTTTGTAATATGGTGCCCAAAATTGCACACAGTATTCAAGATGAGGCCTCACTAGGGATTTATATAATGGGAGTGTAGTACTCTCGTCCCTTGCATTAATTCCCTGTTTTATGCATGCTAATATCTTATTAGCCTTCTTTGCTGCACTCCTACTTTGGGTACTGCTGCTTAATTTGTTATCTATGTGAACCCCTAAGTCTTTTTCCAGTACAGTGTTTCTCCTAGCCTTAGCTTCAGCAAGGCGTGTTTCAGAATTGGCGGCCTTATCATGCAAGCCACCATATCTGGTGTTTCATGATGACAGAGCGGAACTTCCGACGAATCCCTCTTTCCTACCAAAGGTGGTAGTATCCTTTCACATCAATCAACCAATCGTAGTTCCGGTATTATCAAAGTGCAGGAACTCCAGCTACTTTGAATGTGGTTCGCGCACTACGCGTTTATGTAGCCCGAACATCAACAGTACATAAACTGAGACATTGCTTGTTCTCTACGATGCAGTCAAGATGGGTTGGCCAGCTTCCAAGCAGAACTTGTCCAGATGGATTAAGCTGACCATATGTCAGGCTTACCTTCATGCTAGGTTACAACCGCCTACATCAGTTTCAGCTCATTCCACACATTCTGTGGGAACTTCATGGGCAGCAGGTCGTGGAGCTTCTATGGCGCAACTTTGCCGTGCTGCTACATGGTCATCGGTGCACACGTTTGTGCGCTTTTACTAGTTTGATAAGTTTGTGTCATCAGCATCTAACTTTGGCCGTCTAGTGTTACAGGTGCCAAACAGCTCTCCCAGCCAAGGGGAAAACTTTCATCCACTAGGGGTCCCAAGAGTACTCCAGTGACCCCTTGTTGATGAAAAAAGAAAATAGGATTTTGGTACTTACCAGATAAATCCTTTTCTTTGAATCCACAGGGAGCACTGGACGCCCACCCAAAGCAGTTTTTACCTGTCTTGTGGTAAGTGGAACTTATGGTAACACATTCTCACCGACTTGTTCAAATGTTACGCTGATATCTATTATTGTGCCAACTGTTTAGTTGTCTGTTACGTTATGTGTTAACTTTTATTGTTGTCCGTTATGTTATAATGTATGTAATTATCCATTGTTCATCCTCTCTATTGCTCCTGTTCGGCTCAGTAAAAACACTGAGGTACCTTTGGGAGTATGGAGGGGGTGGAGAGTTACTAATTTAAATATTTAAATGTGACTATCCCTGCTAACGCCCGTCCATATCCCAAGAGTACTCCAGTGCCCCCTGTGGATCGCGAAGAAAATGATTAAAATCCTATTTAAGAACTATAGTGCTTGTCTATGCACTCTAACCCTGTATATCCTTATCCATTAGGAATTTATCTAGCCCATTCTTAAAAGTATTAAGAGTCCACCATTACTATACCCTATGGCAGGGAATTCCAAATACGTATTATCCTTACTGTGCAGAAACCTTTTCACCTCTGTGTGTGAAATCTCCTCTAGCCTAGGCGGGTGTCCACGCGTCCTCTGTGATTATTTTACCAAAATCAGATCCCCCTCAAGATCTGTGTATTGTCCACTTGTATATTTGTAAATGTTAATCATGTCTCCTCTTTTCCAGAGTGGACATGCCAAGTCTTGCTAACCTTTTCTCGTATTCCAGCGTCTGCATCCCCCTTTAATTAGCTTGGTCACCTGACTCTGAACCTTTTCTAGTTCCAGGATATCCTTTTTGTAGTATGGTGACAAAAATTGTGCACAGTATTCAAGATGTGGCCTCACTAGGGATTTATATAATGGGAGTATAATACTCTCATCCCTTGCCTCAATTCCCCGCTTTATACATGCTAATACCTTGTTAGCCTTCTTTGCTGCAATCCTACTTTGGGTACTGCTGCTTAGTTTGCTATCTATGTGAATACCGAAGTCTTTTTCCAGTACAGAATCCCCTAACTTTACCCCATTCAGTTTGTAGGTGTTTTTGTTATTGCTACCAAAGTGCATTACCTTACATTTGTTTGTATTGAAGCTCATTCTCCATTTTCCTGCCCATGCTTCCAGTATACCTAAGTCGTTCTGGGGAGACTCTGCATCTCCCTCCGTATTTATAACCTTACAAAATTTGGTATCTTCTGCAAAAATTTACACCATGCTCTGATCTACTGCAAGATCGTTCATGAAATGTTAAACAATAACAGTCCAAGTACAGACCCTTGTGGCACACCACTTAGTACTTCAGTACAATTTGAAAAAGTTTCATTTACCGCAATGCGCTGCTCCCTATTATCTAACCAGTTTTTGACCCAAGTGCATATTGTACTCCCTACCCTAGTTCTTGTAGCTTATAGATAAGTCTCATGTGCGGTACTGTGTCGAAAGCTTTAGCAAAGTCTAAAAAGATTACATCCACCTCCTTACCCTGATCAAGGTTAGCACTAACTGTTTCATAGAAGCCTAATAAGTTTGACATGATCTATCCTTCACAAATCGATGTTGGTTCCTATTTACCTTATTGGCTTCGAGGAACTTCTGTATACTATCCCTTAGAAAACCTTCCAGTATTTTCCCCGCTATAGATGTAAGACTAACTGGTCTATAATTACCTGGTTCAGTTTTACTTCCTTTATTAAATATCGTTACTACTTCCACTATACACCAGTCTTTGGGAACTATGTATGATGTGAGTCCTTGAAGCTTAATAATAGTGGTCTTGCTAATTCAGAGTGAAGCTCCATAAGAACCCTTGGGTGAATTCCATCGGGACCAGGTGACTGACTAATCTTAATTTTTTTTAATCTGTTACAGGCTACCTCCTCACTTATATAAGCATTTAGCAGTTGGACATTATCCATGTTGAGATTGTGTCTTAATCCCTGTATCTGGTCCTTTCTTGTGAAAACCGATGAGAAAACCTTGTTTAATTTGTCCGCTATGTCATTATCGTTTTTGACAAAGACTCCCAGCTTGTCCTTTAGAGGACCTATACTCTCTCTTTTTTTTAATCTTTTGCTGTTGATATATTTAAAAAAAATTGGGGGTTTGATTTGCTTTCTTTTACTATTTGCTTTTCAGTTTCTACTTTAGCCGCTCTTATTTCTTTTTTGCATATTTTGTTACATTCCTTATAATGCTGCAATGACTCAGTGTTTCCTATTTGTATTTTTTGAATGCTCGCTTTTTTTTGCTAATTAGTTCCTTAATCTTTTTGTTAAGCCAAATTGGTTTGGAATTTTTGGTCCTACGTTTGCTGCTCATGGGAATAAAATTGCTAGTGTTTCTAGCGAGCAGTGATTTTATTACCTCCCATTTCATTGTAGTATTATTTCCTTGAAACAGAATTTCCCATTCAATATCCCTTAATGCTTCCCTCAACATGTCAAAGTTGGCTTTGCTAAAGTTTAGAGTCCTAGTTGAGCCAATATAGGACTACTTATGAAAACTGATATTGAATGTGACCATATTTTGGTCGCTGTTTCCCACAGGCTCCCCTACTATAATATTTTATATCCATTCCCCATTGTTAGTTAATACCAGGTCTAAGGTTGCATTGTACCTAGTTGGTTCCTTGATTAGTTGAAGTAAGTAGTTATCTTTTAGTGTGCTTAAAAACATATTACCCCTAGCAGTATCACATGATTTGTCCAATTTATCTCCGTATAGTTAGTCTCCCATCAATATTATGTCTCTTACTCCTGCTGCTTTTTCAAGTTGCATCAGTAACATTTCCTCATCAGACACATCAATACCAGGTGGCTTGTAGCACAGCCCCAATAATATCTTTTCTTTCTTTTTCTTCCCCTTACCTCCACATGCAATTTCTACCCATAATGTCTCAACAGTATTTACAGTCCCCTCGTGAATATCTTCCCATATATCAGGTTTTAAAAACAACTTTACATAAAGACATACCCCTCCACCCCATTTATTTAATCTGTCTCTCCTGAACAGCGTATAACCCTCTAGATCAGGCATGCCTAAACTGCGGCCCTCCAGCTGTTGAGAAACTGCACATCCCAGCATGCTCTGACACAGCTTTAGCATTCTCTGACTGCATGCTGGGATATGTAGTTTCACAGCTGGAGGCCGCAGTTTGGACATGCCTGCTCTAGATTGACTGTCAAATCATGAGATTCGTCCCACCAAGTTTCAGTAATGCTATAATATCATACTGTTTGCCTTGCTGCAAGGACTTCTAGTTCCCCATTTTTTCCTGTAAGGCTTCTAGCGTTTACATACATACATTTTAAGATAAGTATTTCCCCTAGTGCTAGGGACATCCTTTTCTATATGCAGTAATGATGACCCATAATTGTTTAGTTAGTGTTTTGGCAATATCGTTGGTAAAACCCTTGTTTGTACCCATGTCAATACCCTTATCGGCTGCTTTTTCCCTCCCCCCTTCTCCACCCCCATTTTGTTGGGATCCGGTCTGAAGATTGACAGTGTCTAGGTCGACAATGTTTAGGTCGACAGTCACTAGGTCGACATGGATGGAAGGTCGACAGGGTTTCTAGGTTGACATGTGCTAGGTCGACAGGTCTAAAGGTCGACATGAGTTTTTCACTTTTTTTTTTTTGTGTGGATTTTTTCATACTTAACGATCCACGTGGACTACGATTGGAACGGTAAAGTGTGCCTAGCGGAGCGAAGGCACCATGCCCAAAGCATGGCGAGCGAAGCGGTGCACTAATTTGGGATCCCGGTCACTCTACAAAGAAAATGACAAAAAAAATATTTTAAAAATCCTCATGTCGACCTTTAGACCTGTCGACCTAGCACATGTCGACCTAGAAACCCTGTCGACCTTCCATCCATGTCAACCTAGTGACTGTCGACCTATAGTGGTCGACCTAAACATTGTCGACCTAGACACTGTCGATTTGATGAACCACACCCATTTTGTTCACTACCTCCATCCCCACTATTCTCACTGCATGACCCGTAGTTTCTAGCTAAACCCTCCCCCTAGTTTAAAAACTTCAACCTTCTAACCATCCTTCACCCCCCCCCCCCCCCCCCCCCCCCGGCACCGCTGCCCCCTCCACATTCAGGTGCAATCCATCACAACAAAAAAAGATGGCGCCTGACTGAGAAGTTCCAAGAACACGAAACCCTCTTTCCAACACCAGACTCTAAGCCACACATTTACCTTTCTAATCTCCCTCTGCCTTCCTTGGCTAGTGTGTGGCACAGGTAATAATTCGGAGAATATTACCTTTGATGTCCTTGCCTTTAGTTTCTTGCCCGAGTCCCTATAATCTTTCTTAAGGACATCCCACCCACCACTATCTTTGTATTTGGTACCAATGTGCACTAAGATGCTGGGTCTTAACCAGCCCCTCCCAACAATCTTTCTACCTTGTCCGCGATGTGCCGCATCCAAACGCCCGGGAGACAACAGGTGCCACAGCCAGACCTGCTACGGCCTGGGTGGCTAAAGCCATTGGAAACTGGGCAGGTGCCCTTAAAAACAGTTTTCTTCTGAAACAACCATGGAACAACTAACTTTAATTGCCAACATCAGAGATGTCACTTATTATATTGGGGAAGCGCCTCTGGATACTGCTCTAATTTCCTCTAAGGCTTCAGCTGCTTCTGCATCAGCATGTCGTATTTTTTGGCTTTGTTCCTGGAAGGCAGACTCTGACGCTAAGAAAGCCTTGGAAGCACTTCCATACACAGGCAAATTTCTTTTTGGCTCAGAATTGAACAAGATTGTTAATAACCTAGCAACTTCTAAAACGGCTTACCTCCCCTCAGCCTACTCCACTTGGCATCGGACTTAGTCCTTTTGTCCTCAGGTCAGAGGTCCGTACTTCCCTAGACAGTGTCACCCCACAAAGGTTTCTAAGCCCAAACCCAAACAGGCCTTGGAGGCTAGACGCCCAACGACCAGTGGTCTCATCATCCGATTGTCAATCTGAAATTAGTGAACAAATACCTCGAAGTGGCCAGATTTCTAATGGAAACCATTCATTCCAGTGTACTGGCTATGCGGCCTGGGGATTTTATCGTCTCCCTGTATAAACAGGATGCATACCTCCATGTACCTATAGCACGCTGTCATCAACAATACCTTTGATTTGCTTTCCTCCGTCAGCATTTTCCATTCCATGCTCTACCCTCCGGTCTTCCCAGAGTCCCAGGGTGTTCACCAAACTCATGGCAGTGATGCTGCTCATCTTCAATGTCAGGGAATATGTATACTCCCTTACCTGGACTACCTCCTTCTTCTAGCACGTTCACCAGAGGTCCTCCGCCATCATCTCCAGGTGACAGTGTCATTTTTTTCAGAGTCACAGCTGGCTGATCAACTGGGCCAAGGTCTCTCTTGTCCTGTCTCAGAGGATGCTGCATTTTGGAGCTCTGCTGGATGCTCACGTGAAACGCATCTTTCTCCCTCTGGACAAGATTGCTGCACTGTGTTCGCGCATTTGCAGTCTACTTCACAGTCGCAGGGTATCATTTCAATCAGCAATGCAGACCCTGGGCTCCATGGTATCCGCCTCCGACATGGTGGAATATGGCCAATTGCATTCCTGATTGCTCCAATGCCTAATACTCACCAGGTGAAATGGACAACCCCAGCAGATCAAGTCTCAGACTTTGGATCTGCCTCAGTAAGTCCTAACGTCCCTGTCTTTGACAAGGGTCGCCCGTTCTGGGTTCCACACTGCGTTATTCTAACCATGGATGCCAGCCTCTGTGGTTGGGGAGCTGTCAGGGGCAGCCACTACTTTCAGTGCTGCTGGTCCTCAACAGAGAGAGATCTTCCAATAAACGTCCCTGAACTTTGAGCAGTTACCGGACCCTACAGGTGGCTCAGGACCTTCTTCGCGGTTCGCCTGTACAAGTACAGTCAGACAACGCCATGACCGTGGTTTATATAAATCAGCAGGGGTGCAATTGCAGTGCTGCATCAATGCAGTAAGTAGTACGGATTCTTGACTTGGCAGAAATCCATCTTCCAGCTATCTCCTCGATCTTCATCCTGGGGGTCCTCAACTGGGAAGCAGACTTCCTCAGTTGACAGGATGTGCACGCCAGCGAGTGGGCTCTACACCCAGATGTCTTTCAGCTTCTGGTGCACAAATGCGGTCTGCCAGACTTGGACCTCATGGTCTCCAGACACAGCCACAAGGTACCCCTGTATGAGGCCCAGACCTGAGATTCGTATGTAACCTTCGTGGATGCACTAACAGTCCTGCCTGATTTTTAAATGGCTGCCTTTAGCAGCTCCCTGCTAAAACAGCCTGCTATGCCACTACCATGTGAATAGATGCCGTGGACATGTCCACTGCTTCTATTCACATTAAGAGGATTCTAGCACCTCCGTAGGTGCTGTGTAGTCCCCATCAGTGATGCCACGGCTGGTGCACGCCCCCATTAGTAACATAGAAGGGGCCAGACCGCAGCCAATAGTGATGCCGGCGGGGCCGTGCCCCTCCCTGTTTGTCCACACCCCTTTTTCAAGCGCACACTTACAGCCCCACACCTATGTGCCCCTGCCCTGCCCCAATCCTAGGGGAACACTACTTACAATACATCCTGATAGAGTAACTAATTTTGAAAAATATTCTTTGTGAGGCCATTCGCCTTGAAGATGAAGTCAAATAATAAAGTCAATCTTGAAATGAAATAACTTAGTTTTAAAGACCAAAACGTCACCATAGAAGTCATGATGTATTCCGTAAACATGTGTCCCACCCCAGTTACTGACGCATTTCATCTTCCATCCCCCAGTACCAGACACATTTTATAATGTTTGTACAGTTTTTGTAGTCTGATAAAGTTCACATTGGGCTCTATTCAATTCAGCGCAAATTGAATAGGGCCAGGAGTTATTCAATTAGGCGCAATGTTATGTCCGACTAGAGGATCTGTTGTCACAGCTCTCCTGGGGTGCAAGCATTAATCTTACAGAACTACTGGCACAATGCTGTTTTCTGCCCTTAGCACTTCAGAAACAGCATTGCGCCAGGCACTTAAGTTTGAGAATACTGGTTTTCGTGACTAAACCCCATCTTTAAGCTGTAAGAACTGATAATGTCAATTATTATCTTCAAACATAAAGCTATACACTATTACCGTGGAGCCGCTATGGCCGCTAGACTTATTATACACACTACGGACTAAGTACGCTATTTGCGCACCGAGTACCGTATGGGTACGCACTTAGCGTAGCAGAAGCTAAGCCGTGGGCGCGATGCACGAGCAGCACGTACGCTCACGGATTCATGCTGCGTACCAATCACGCTATTGGCGTACTGAGTACCGTACTGCTACGCTATTAGCGTAGCAGACGCTGCGCCGTAGGAGTGATACACGAGCGGCACGGACGCTCACAGAATGATATACAGTAAACCTTGTTAATGAAATAATGTAAGGATATACTTATACTCTAAACCTTAGTAGTCAAATACTGCAATGATGTAACGCCTAAAAACCTTAACAATACTTATGCTGTTATAGCGATTGAGACGCTAAGAAAGCTCTTTGCAGAAAAGTGAAAACACCACACCGGTTTGTGTAAACCACTGGGGTCTAACCCCGCAGCGGATTATTCAGAGAAAAAGGGGAAAACAGATACAAGTTATACACTACAAGCTAACATGGAAATCTAACAGAATAACAGAGAATAATGATGAACAATGGCTACAGAGAATATACATACGTGGGGAATCTTTCACAAGCGCGACCTGGATCCAGTCCTCAGCTATAAAGGTAGAAAGCCTTCAGAGTCATGAGACTGGCCAGGCAACAGTGGTCTTTATATACACAACATACATTCACAATACAATGGTACCTGTAATCTCATTGTTCATTGGACACAGGAATGTGTCTCTACATTACAGCAAAGGTCATAGGTGGATTTGAACAGGTGGGCTGTGTCTTTCCCCAACTGCTCTTGTGGGTGGTATCCTCTGGATTCCCGCCGCATGTGTAATTTACAGCAAATACAGTTAATGTTCATAATCTACTTCTGTACATAACTATACACAGGAGCGAGCGATCCTTTCCTAACTAACACCGGAATGTTACCCTTAAAATACCCTACAGCTGGATACTAGACACCACCTTTCATCCTTTATCTGACCCTTCCTATCATGCAAAGAGGAATCTCTCTGTCCAGGAACTGTTTAAACTAATCATACTCGCTGACATGGTCTAGGGGAATAATATTTACAAAATGCACTATTTGGGTTAAATATGCTACGTTCGAGTCGCACGCTACATGCTCACAAACTCCGCCGTAAATACACATCTCATGCGCACGAGTCGCTGGAGCGTCTCTTACGCAACTTGCGGGTATGTGTACGCACGGGGGACCAGGTGCACGAGCAGCGTGCGTGTGCATGAGGGGTTAGTACAAGGGATATGTATCATGATATTTTTCGACTTTGACAGAACATAGTTTACATAGTTTACATAGTCTACATAGTTTAGTATCGCAGGCGATATTAAACTGTGTAGAGTAATTCAGACAAGGATGTTGAGTCTCTACGGAATGATTTATCTAGACTAGAGGTCTGGGCAGACAAATGGAGAATGAGGTTCAATATAGACAAATGTAAAGTTATGCACTTTGGGACTAAGAACAGTAGGGCAGCCTATAAACTAAATGTGGAAAATGTAGGGATAACGTTAGTTGAAAAAGATTTAGAGGGTGCTCATCGATAATAGACTTAGTAGCAGTATGCAATGTCAAAATGCAGTTACAAAAGCAAATAAGCTGTTAGCATGCATAAAATGGGGAATGGAGACTAGGGATGAGAGTGTAATCTTATATTGTGTACAGTTCTGGGCACCTCACTATAAAAAAGATAGCTTGGAACTCGAAAGGGTTCTGAGGTGAGCCACCAAAATGGTTAAGGGCTTAGAGGCACTGACTTATGAGGAAAGACTTAAAAGGTTAGATTTGTTTACACTGGAAAAGAGGGGACATTATTAATATTTATAAATACATAAAAGGACAATACAAGGATTTATCAGAAGATCTGTTTATCAAAAAAATGCTACACAGGATACGGTGTCACCCCCTGAGGTTAGAAGAAAAAAAATTGCATACGCAACGGAGTAAAGGGTACTTCATAGTAAGATCAGCAAGAATTTGGAATTTTCTGCCAGAGAAGGTAGTAATGGTTGACTCAATAAGTTTAAAAATGGACTAGATAAATTCCTAATTGAAAGAAATAGCCAAGGATACAAGATTTAAATTATATAACATTTTACAATACAGGTTTAACTCGATGGACATGTGTCTTTTTTCAACCTCAACAACTATGTAACTGGTATTCTCCAACATAACAGCACGCTGAATTGAATAGCTCCAGGAGCTACTATCTGGCGCTATTCATTTTGCTCTGAATTGAATGGATCCCATTGTCCACCAAATACTGTCTTGTCAGTAGTACATCTCCATTCCGGAATGTAGGCTTGCTTATATTCTTTTGTCTCTTCGTGTAATCCCAGACAGACTTGATGATGTTGAGATCAGGGCACTGTGGGGCCCTATCATCACTTCAAAGCCTCCTTGTTCTAATTTACACTGAAGATAGTCCTTAATGACATTGGTTGTATGTTTGGGGTCACTGTCCTGCTGTAGAAAAAAATTGGAGCCAGTCATATGCCTTTCTGATGGTATTGCATAATGGATAAGTACCTGCCTGTATTTCTCTTGCGTCCTAGAGGATGCTGGGGTCCATTTTAGTACCATGGTGGTATAGACGGTTCCGCAGGAGCCTTCGGCACTTTAACACTTTTCAACAGTGTGAACTGGCTCCTCCCTCTATGCCCCTCCTCCAGACCTCAGTTTAGAAAATGTGCCCTGTAGACTGGATGCACACTAGTGGAGCTCTGCAGAGTTCTGCTAGAAAAAGACTTTGTTAGGTTTTTTATTTTACAGGGAAGCTGCTGGCAACAGCTTCCCTGCTTCGTGGGACTTGGGGGGGGGGGGGGGGGGAGTAGGAACCAACTTCACAATTAGTTCAATGGTTCTGCTTCTGCTGAAAGGACACCATTAGCTCCTGAAGGGTACTGAACACAGCCCAAGCCTGGCCAGCGTTCACTCCCACAGCACTGCCGGCACCCCCTAACAGAGCCAGAAGGCTGTTGAGTTTATTACCGGGGTCCTCCGGTCATTGTTGGCGGCAAAAAAGGTACAGCGCAGCGGCTGAAGCTGCGCGAGCATGCATCTCAAAACACACACAGGGTTCAGGGTGCGGAAGGAGGCACCCTAAGCTGCATGGAAAATCCTTACTCTCACTGGCGAAACTGTAAATACATGTATAGCCACTAATTTACAAACCTCAGCCAGTATAAAAATCATTGTAGCTGAGGCAGGAAGGCGGGGCTTCTCCTCAGACTTGCCAGACACTCACTCTGCCATTTTCTCATGCAGGGTCACAGAGAAAAGCTGACAGACACTATTCTCCTCATAACAACGCTGAAACAAGTACCATGGTGTTATAGAGAGGGGGGTGTGTGTGTTTATTACATTAGGTGAGCGTGCCTAATATTGAAATAAAGCGCTGAAGATTTTGTATAATAAATATACATATACAATTCTCTTCATATAGGGCGCAGTGTGTGAGCTGGCAAATCTCTCTGCGTTTCTCTGACAGATTTTAGTGTGGGTCTGTCACCGATAGCTCCCCTGTATGATTGTGGTGTGAAAGTGCACGTTTGTGACATGTCAGACAATGGAGAGAGCTCTTCCCCCTGAGGAAGCCATTTTAGATACACAGGTGTGTAATTTGGTGGCCCTTCCCTCACGGAAGGAGACAGAGTGGGTGAGAAAATTACAAAGTAATATGTCAAAGCTTTCTAGAAAATTCTCTTGAGTCTGAACAACAGGCAAAATACTGGAGAAAGTCAGTGCAGGATGTACTATTTGCTGATCCCTCCACGTCATCCACACGGACCCCTCAAGTTCCCAGAAAAGTCACTTGCGCAGATTATGCAAGGTGACACAGATTCCGACATGTCAACACTGGGGATTTGAGAGGGGTGGACCCCAAATTAGCAAAAAGCGTTCAATGTATGATAGTTGCTATTAGGGAGGTGTTAGAGATTACAGATTCAACACCTGAACCTGAGGAAAAGGCTTATTTTAATTTAAATAAAAAGCAGGTCCTTTTCCTCCATCAAAGGAATTGAATACATTCTTTAAAAATTCCTGGTCAAACCCAGAAAAGAAATGTTATATTCCTAGGAGAATACGTTTGGCGTACCCTTTCCCTGAGGAAGACAGGAAAAGGTGGGAGTCAGCCCCTATGGCAGACACCTCAGTTTCTAGGTTGTCTAAGAAAATCGTTTTACTGCCCCAGGGTCGGCTTCATTAAAGGAGCCTGCTGACCGTAAGTTAGAGACGACCTTAAAGTCCCTTTATATGGCTACCGGAACGTTACTCAGGCCCACCATGTTGGGTTATTAGGTTCCAAAGCCGCAGCTATGGCGGTTTCAGCTCGCAGAGCACTGTGGATTCGCCAGTGGAATGCAGATGCTGAATCAAAGAGGGATATTGAAGCGCTCCCCTACAAAGGTGAGGCGCTATTTGGGGACCAGCTGGATATCATGATTTTGACGACTACCTCTGGTAAATCAGTATTTCTCCCTTATGCAGCAGAACCTGCAAAGAAAGCATATCATTCGCATACGATGCAGTCCGTTCGGCCCAACAAACAAAAAAAGAAAAAGCCAAAGGTACCCCCTTCTTTGTAGGAAGAGGGCGGGGAAGAGGTAGGAAACCTACAACTGCACCAGGATCGCAGGTTCAGAAGTCAGCAGCTGCTCCTGCTACAACCACAGCAAGACGCTGAGGCTCCCCTACGTGAGTCCGCTCGGGGGCACGCCTACAACTCTTCAGCCAGATCTGGGTACAATCAGATCTAGATCCTTGGATACTACAAATAGTATCCCAAGGTTACAAGTTAGAGTTTCAAGATTTCCCCCCATGCCCATTTTTTAAATCAGCCTTATCAGTTTCTGTTCAAGACAGAAGAAATTTACTGGAAGCAATACAGAAATTGTCAGGAAAAAGTAATTACCTTACTTCCTGGGCTACAACAAGAAAAATTATTTTATTCAAGCCTGTTTGTGGTTCCGATGCCGAACGGCTCGGTCAGACCGGTTTTAAACCTAAAATCGCTGAATCTTTGTCTAAAAAGATTCAAATTCAAGATGGAGTCCCTGAGAGCAGTAATCAAAGATGCTTATTTGCATGTTCCCATTTACCCTTCACATCAAGCATATCTGAGATTTGCGGTTCAGGACTGCCACTACCAGTTCCAGACATTGCCATTCGGACTCTCCGCGGCACCGAGAGTATTCACCAAGGTGATGGCGGAGATGATTGTTCTCCTTCGCAAGAAAGTAGTCAACATAATTCCTTACCTGGACGATCTCCTGATAAAAGCGAGATCCAGGGAGAAGTTAGTGCAAAACACTGCACTATCTCTGACTGTGCTTCAACTGCACGGTTGTATCATAAACCTTCCAAAATCACAATTGGAACCAACAATGAGGTTATCATTTCTGGGAATGATACTGGACACCGAGGTACAGAAAGTTTTTCTACTGGTGGAAAAGGCTCTGGAGATCCAGAGGAGAGTCAAACAAATTTTGAAACCAGCACGTGTCTCGATTCATCAGTGCATTCGCCTGCTGGGGAAGATGGTACTGACCTACGAGGCTCTACAATATGGCCAATTCCATGCCAGGGTGTTCCAGTGGGATCTACTGGACAAGTGGTCCGGATTGCATCTACATATGCACCAGAGGGATACTCCTGTCAATGAAAGCCATAATTTCGCTGCTGTGGTGGCTACAAAGTTCTCACCTCCTGGAGGGACGCGGATTCGGGATTTAAGCCTGGATACTAGTGACCACGGATACAAGTCTCCGAGGTTGGGGAGCAGTCATACAAGGGGAAAGCTTGCAAGGAAGATGGTCAAGTCAAGAAACACTTCTTCACATAAACATTCTGGAGTTGATGGCCGTTTACAACAGCCTTCTACAAGCGACGCATCTTCTTAAAGATCGTCTCCTACAGATCCAGTCAGACAATTCAACAGAGGTAGCTTACATAAACCGTCAGGGAGAAACGGAAAGCAGAACGGCAATGGCAGAGGTGACAAAAATACTCCTCTAGGCAGAAAGACATACAAGAGCTCTGTCAGCAATCTTCATTCCGGGAGTGGACAACTGGGAAGCAGACTTCCTCAGCAGACACGATCTCCATCCAGGAGCATGGGGCTTCCACCAAGAAGTATTTGCGGAGGTAGCAAGTCATTGGGGCGTTCCTCAAGTAGACATGATGGCATCTCGTCTCAACAACAAGCTTCACAAATATTGTTCCAGGTCGAGAGACCCGCAAGCAATAGCAGTGGATGCACTGGTGACCCAGTGGGGGTTCCAGTCAGTATATATGTTCCCTCCATTTCCACTAATACCGAAAATTCTCAAAATCATCAGAAGAACAAAGGTTCATTCAATTCTCATTGTCCCAGACTGGCCAAGGAGGGCTTAGTATCCAGATCTTCAGGAGTTACTGATAGAGGATCCTCGGCCTCTTTCTCTTCGAGAGCGCCTGCTTCAGCAGGGGCCAGTGGTTTATCACGACTTACCGTGGCTACGTTTGACGGCATGGCTGTTGAGCGCCAGATCCTAGCCCGAAAGGGTATTCCCAACGAAGTCATTCCCACACTTATTCAGGCCAGTAAAGAAGTAACGTCTAGACATTATCACATTTGGAGAAAATATGTATCTTGGTGGAGTTTCAATTAGGACGTCTTCTATTTTCTACAGGCTGGTGTGGATGCAGGGTTAAGATTGGGATCTATCAAGGTCCAAATTTCAGCCTTGCCCATTTTCTTTCAGAAACAGTTGGCTTCCCTTCCTGATGTTCAGACGTTTGTGAAGGGGGTTCTGCGCATCCAAACTCCCATTTGTTCCTCCTGCGGCACCATGGGATCTTAATGTGGTGTTGCAGTTCCTTAAATCATATTGGTTTGAACCTCTGCAAGAGGTGGAGTTGAAGTTTCTCACTTGGAAAGTGGTCATGCTGTTGGACTTGGCATCAGGCAGACGAGTGTCTAAGTTAGGGGCTTTGTCTCACAATTGCCCTTACTTGATCTTTCATGAAGATAGGGCTGAACTGCGAATGAGTCAGCAATTTCTTCCAAAGGTTGTGTCGTCTTTCCATATGAACCAACCTATTGTGGTGCCAGTGGCTTCTGACACCTCAGCTGTTTCAAGGTCCTTGGATGTCGTCAGAGCTTTGAGGACTTATGTCACGAGAACAGTTTGGATATGGAAACCAGAAGTTTTGTTTGTCCTGTATGACCCAACAGGATTGGGTGTCCTGCTTCTAAGCAGACTATTGCACGCTGGATCAGATGTACGATTCAGCACGCTCATTCCACAGCAGGATTGCCGATAACGACTTCGGTAAAGGCCCATTCTATAAGTAAAGTGGGTTCTTCCTGAGTGGCTGCCTGGGGGTTCTCGGCAGTGCAGATTTGCAGAACAGCTACTTCGTCAGGGGCAAACACGTTTGCCAAGTTCTACATGTTTGACATCTTGGCTGCTGACTACCTTCAATTTGGTCAGTCAGTATTGCAGGAACATCCGCACCTTCCTGCCCATACTGGGAGCTTTGGTACATCCCCATGGTACTAAAATGGACCCCAGCATCCTCTAGGACGTAAGAGAAAATAGGATTTTAATATACCTACCGGTAAATCCTTTTCTCAGTCCGTAGAGGATGCTGGGCGCCCGCCCATTGCTCCTTTTTCCTGCATTGTTTTTTCTTCTTACACAAGTTATCACGTGTTAAGTTGTTAATTCAGCAGTTGCTGTAAAGTTATTCATGCTCGTTGGCATGTTTGGAGTTGTATGCAATGTTGTGCGGCATGGTTGAGCGGTGTGAGCTGGTGTGAATCTCGCCACCAGCTTAATATCCTTCTCTCGAAGTTGTCCGTCTCCTCGGGCACAGTTCCTATACGGAGGTCTGGAGAAGGGGCATAGAGGGAGGAGCCAGTTCACACTGTTGAAAAGTCTTAAAGTGCCGAAGGCTCCTGCGGAACAGTCTATACCCCATGGTACTAAAATGGACCCCAGCATCCTCTCCGGACTATGAGAAAAGGATTTACCGGTAGGTATATTAAAATCCTATTTTCTCAACTTAGAGGACACCATTAATCCTGACCAAAATACCCCAACTCCATTTGCTGAAATTGAGCCGCAAACTTGCAAGGAACCTCCACTATGCTTCTCTGTTGCATGATGCACACATTATTGTACCGCTCTAAAGCCCTTTGGCAAATGAACTGACTTCTGTTACAGCCAAATATTTCACATTTTGACTTATCAGTTCAGTGCACCTGCTGCCAATTATCTGCCACCTAGTTCCTATGTTTACGTACATAGTTGAGTCACTTGGCTTTTTTTCCACGTTGACGCTTTGGCTTTTTGGCCACAATTCGTCCATGAGGACCATGTCTGGCCAGACTTCTCCAATGAACCGTAGATGGGTGTACCTAGGTTCCACCGGTTCCTGCCAGTTACGAGCTAATGGCACCGTTGGACAACTGATTTCGTAGGGAAGTAAGCATGACTTGGCCAATCAATGTGTGCTCCTCAACGTTGCCTATTTCTTTGTGCTTCTTGAAAAGGGCTTGAACAGCACATCTTGAAACCCCAGTCCCGCTTTGAAATTTTTGTGGAAAACCTTGCTAATGCAGTAAAACTACTTATATGTCTTGTTGCTGTGCTCAGTCTTGCCATGGTCTGACCTGTGACATGAAACTGTATTCTACATCCTCATCTTTGCAGAGTTTGGCTGTTCTTCACCCAGCTATAAGCCTGCTTCACAGCTGTATTTTTTTCAGTTAATAACTGTTTCAACCTACGAATGAAAAATGTTTCCCATTATTATCTGTTTGGTATTATTGGTTAATCGTACAACTGACTGTAATCCTACTAAATCCCTGACTTTGTGCAAGTGTACCTGTAAGAATTGATACGGTTTTGAAGGCAAAGGGGGGTCACACCAAATATTGACTTGATGTGGATTTCTCCTCTGTTAATTCACTTTGTATTTTGTTAATTGATAAAAATAAACTTTTAACACTTCTATTTTTGGAAGCTTTCTTACTGTGCAGCATGTTTTACTCCAGCTGCCTAAAGCTTTTGCACATTGTTGTGCAAAAAGTATATCTGTGTTACCTAAATTAATATTCATTTTCTATTTTATTTTATTTTTCTACAGTGAAGAGGTTTGCAAGAGAGGTTTCACAGTAATTGTTGATATGCGTGGCTCCAAGTGGGACTCCATTAAACCATTGCTGAAGATTTTACAAGAATCATTTCCCTCTTGTATTCACATCGCTTTAATCATAAAGCCAGATAATTTTTGGCAGAAACGAAGAACTAATTTTGGAAGTTCAAAATTTGAATTTGAGGTAAGTTCGTTATATTTTTCTATATTATCATATTGTGCATTTAAGAGTGTTATTTTATTAGTTTTCTTTGTATTGAACTAGATAGCACTAGAGAGCACCTGAATACAGTAGAACATGTATTTCACTTTTACCGCTTTCACATTGCAAATCCGGTTGGCCACTTTCACACTGAACCCGGGTCACCCATGTAAACACTATGGATGTCATTTAAAATTGACTTTCTCCTTCATCCACTAAGGGACACTGAAGAGCAGTTACAATGGGGATATAGTAGGCAGTAACTGGGAGGCGGCACTTTAAATTTTTTCAACATGACTAGCTCCTCCTCACTATGTCTCCCCTCCAAGCCAGTCTTTCTATTGTGCCCAAGGGAGCTGGTCACTCTTGGGTTTCTCTCTTGAAGAATTATAATTTTTTTCCATAGCACAGACTGGCAGCTTCTGCCCCTGCCAGTCTGCATCGTGGGAGCTGCCTGTGGGGTTTCCATCGCAGCGGTTTGGGCTGGATCCCCTGGCTGTAGAGACACTGGCTCTCTGGAGTCAGATGCAGCGCACATTGGGGTCGCTCCTTCAGCCACACGAGCCGGCAGTGGGGCACTGATAAGTATAAGCCCTGGCCGCGGTTAGCAGACGGCGGGGTATTTACACTGCTCACTCCTTTGAAAATACCGCTAGTGCTGCTATGTTTAAAATAGGCGCCATAGTGGTGGTGGGGCAGACCTTACTCCCGGCTTGGACTGCCAGCGGCCCTGACGTCTGTGCGGCCATTTTACAGGCTGACACACTACAGGGAGGAGAAGCTTCAGCGGAGTTTATGCAGCACAACATTACAGGCCCTATGAGCAGTTTGGTGGGGTGTTTTGTTAGACCGTTTGAGAAATGTGTGAGGCACCTGTAGATTATAGTAAAGACGTGCCTTTTGCTGTACTATATTGTGCAGGGCTTACAGAGCGGCGGTGCTACACTCCCGTCTTGCATTTTCTTTTACTAACTGTGTGTCTGTGTGAAAAGTGCTGACATGGCGGGAAAAGGGTCCAAAGCAGCACAGAAAGTTTTCACGTCAGAAATGTGCTGCAAAATTCACACAGGGACAGTCAGAAAATTAATTGTTATGCTCAGCCCTCACCACAGCTGCAGAACACTCCTGTTTGGACTACTTAGCTTACAGAGGTAATGTCGCTGTCGACCAAGGAACTGGAGGCTTCTCTTCAAGATAAAGAAGCTTCCAGGTTCCAGCAGCTTGTCCCGATGCCTGAACCAGCATGGCCTCGGCCCCTGGCAAGATCAGTTAAGGGGCTCTCTAAGGCAATAATCCCTTCCCAAACCCCGTCCTCATTTCACCTCCACAGGTTTCGAAAAAGAGTTTGCTAGCCTCAGTGTTACACAGCTCTGACGATGATATGCCTCTATTGGAGAAGGCGGTAGATGTACAGGATTCGGATGACGATCAGGTTTGAGTGCGCTGACCCAGTGGCTCATGGTATCCAGGAGCTTATTACAGCCATTCGTTCGGTGTTAAAGATAGAAGAGACTGAACAAGACACTTCACGTTCTTCATGGTTCAGCACCAACCAGAAACTGGCAGTGACCTTTCCAGTTTCGGATTAACTGGATGCGCTCCTAACGGCAGCCTGGAGACATCTGGATGCAATATTTCAGGTATCGAAAAACATTTTTTGTCTTCCTATCCTTTTCCCGCAGAAAGAGATATGAGACCCCTCCAATTGTAGACCCCTCGGTGTCTCGTCTGTTCAAAAAGACTGTTCAGTCGGTTCCTGGAGCAACCTCGCTGAAGGAACCATCAAAGTTGGAGACCACCTTGAAGACGATTTACTCGGCGGCGGGGGTTTTACATCACCCGTCGCAGGTAGGTTGTTGGGTCAACAAGGCTATGGAAGCCTGGGCGGAACAATTGTACTCAGGTTTGCGTGACGATTTGCCTCCGGATCAGCTAATACCTTTGGCAGCATATATTCGTGAATCAGCTTTATATCTTTGTGAGGCCTCCAAGGACGTCTGTATCCTCGGAGCCAGAATTTCTGCTTTGACTATCTCGGCCTGCAGAGCTCTCTGGCTACGGCAGTGGCAGGCGGATACGGAGTCCAAGAGGGCAGCAGAGGCGTTACCCTTTACGGGAGAGGTCCTGTTCGGGAAGGATCTTGATACCTGGATTTCTCAAGCCACTGGGGGTAAGTATACATATATTCCCACTGCTGCTCCAGCTCCTTGACTGACATATACGGGTCCTTCCTTTCGGTCCTTTCGTGCCCCTTCCAGGTTTCGAGGCCATGCTAGGGGAACAAGCTTCAGTCACCCGTGGCCCTCGAGGCAGAGGTTCAACAGCCTCAACCCTGCCAGATGGTAAGTCTTCCACCACACCCACTGCATAACGGGCTTCCCTCCCACCTGGGGGACCCCAGACCGGGAGCTCGTCTGTGGGATTTCAGGGATGTCTGGGTACAATCCTGTCCAGATGCTTGGGTTAGGGATCTCATCACTTACGGTTACAAACTCAATTTTCAAATCCAACCGCCTCAACGTTTCTTCACCATGTGTTTCCCAGTTTCCAAAAACAGAAGGGTCCAAAAACTTCTGTCCGCAACGGTGCTGGTCCACGTTCCCTCACATCATCGGAAAACTGGGCTTTTACTCAAGCCTGTTTCTCATACCGAAGCCGGACGTCTCGGCCTGGCCAATTCTGAACTTAAAGGATCTCAATCCTTTTTTGAGGATATTCAGATTCAAAATGGAGTCCCTTCAGTCTGTTATTGCCGGTTTGGAACAAAATGAGTTCATGGCGTACTTGGACATCAAAGATGTCTACTTACATGTTCCCATTTGGCCTCCACATCAGGCTTTTTTCTGGTTCGTGATTCAGGACGCTCATTTCCAATTCCAGTCCCTTCCGTTCGGTCTCTGTTCTGCTCCCAGAGTGTTCACAAAGGTCATGGCAATTATGATGGCCCTACTTCGAGTGCAGGGAGTGACAATTGTCCCCTATCTGGACGATCTGCTGAAGGCACACTCTGCAGACCAGTTACTTCTAAATATCCAGATAACCCAAGACCTTCTGATTCGGCATGGGTGGATTCTGAACTTTACGGAGTCTCACTTTTGCCCCTCGCAATGGTTACTGTTCTTGGGGATGATTCTCGACACGGTCCGTCAGAAGGTTTTTCTTGCTCAGGACAAGATCCTCTCTTCAGACGTTGGCGAGGTCGGTCCTTCGACACCGTCGGGTATCGGTGTATCTGTGTATTCGCCTTCTGGGGAAGATGGTAGCGGCGTTCGAGGCCCTTCCATACGGACAGATCCACTCACGGCCCTTCAAGCTGTGTCTCCTACATCGGTGGTCCGGGTCTCATCTATTTCTTCATCAGCGGGTGATGCTGCCTCCAAAAGCACGGTTGTGTCTCATCTGGTGGCTGAATTCGACTTATCTGTTGGAAGGAAAACTGTTTGGCGTTTGGGATTGGACTCTCCTTACCACATACGCAAGCCTGCGAGGATGGGGGGCTGTGACCCCGGAACACCGTTTCAGGAGCTCTGGTCAACTCACGAATCCGCTCACCCGATAAACATACTCGAATTGCGAGCAGTGTACAACGCACTTCTTCAGGCTCAACACCTGCTTCGCAGTCGGACAGTCAGAGTTCAGTCTGACAACGCCGTGTCAGTGGCATACATCAACCGTCAGGGTGACACTCGCAGCCATGCGGCGATGAGAGAGGTCACCAACATCCTCCTGTGGGCAGAGGAAAACGTTCTGGCCTTGTCGGCAATCTTCATTCCAGGGGTAGAAAATTGGGAAGCCGATTTTCTCTGGCTGGGTCCACAGGATTATCCACAGGATAACATTGGGATATTGTCGAGTGACAGTGAAAATGGCACAAACACGGTCACGAGCTTTCTGGCCTCCCAGGATGCATTGGGGCCTCCACTATATAGTCCCACCCACTGACTCAGTCAGGTCAGTTTTTTGCTTGGTGCGGCAGGAAGCCGCATGGTCACAGTGCTGCTGTGAGAGCAGCCTCAAGCTTTTATTATTTTATTTTTATAGACTTACTATATTGTTTTCTCTAACGTCCTAAGTGGATGCTGGGGACTCCGTCAGGACCATGGGGAATAGCGGCTCCGCAGGAGACAGGGCACAAAAATAAAGCTTTAGGATTAGGTGGTGTGTACTGGCTCCTCCCCCTATGACCCTCCTCCAAGCCTCAGTTAGGTTTTTGTGCCCGTCCGAGCAGGGTGCAATCTAGGTGGCTCTCCTAAAGAGCTGCTTAGAAAAAGTTTTTAGGTTTTTTATTTTCAGTGAGTCCTGCTGGCAACAGGCTCACTGCATCGAGGGACTTAGGGGAGAGAATTTCAACTCACTTGCGTGCAGGATGGATTGGATTCTTAGGCTACTGGACACCATTAGCTCCAGAGGGAGTCGGAACACAGGTCTCACCCTGGGGTTCGTCCCGGAGCCGCGCCGCCGACCCCCCTTACAGATGCTGAAGATTGAAGGTCCGTAAACAGGCGGCAGAAGGCTCTTCAGTCTTCATGAAGGTAGCGCACAGCACTGCAGCTGTGCGCCATTGTTGTCACACACTTCACACCAAGCGGTCACGGAGGGTGCAGGGCGCTGCTGGGGGCGCCCTGGGCAGCAATATTTAATACCTTTATGGCAAAAGAATACATCACATATAGCCATTGAGGCTATATGTATGTATTTAACCCATGCCAGATATCTAAAACTCCGGGAGAAAAGCCCGCCGAAATAGGGGGCGGGGCTTATTCTCCTCAGCACACAGCGCCATTTTCCTGCTCAGCTCCGCTGTGAGGAAGGCTCCCAGGACTCTCCCCTGCACTGCACTACAGAAACAGGGTAAAACAGAGAGGGGGGGCATTTTTTGGCGATATTTTGATATATTTAAGCTGCTATAAGGAACAACACTTATATAAGGTTGTTCCCATATATATTATGGCGCTTGGGTGTGTGCTGGCAAACTCTCCCTCTGTCTCCCCAAAGGGCTAGTGGGGTCCTGTCTTCGATAAGAGCATTCCCTGTGTGTCTGCTGTGTGTCGGTACGTGTGTGTCGACATGTATGAGGACGATGTTGGTGTGGAGGCAGAGCAATTGCCGATAATGGTGATGTCACCCCCCAGGGAGTCGACACCGGAATGGATGGCTTTGTTTATGGAATTACGTGATAATGTCAGCACATTACAAAAATCAGTTGACGACATGAGACGGCCGGCAAACCAGTTAGTACCTGCCCAGGCGTCTCAGACACCGTCAGGGGCTGTAAAGCGCCCTTTACCTCAGTCGGTCGACACAGACCCAGACACAGACACTGAATCAAGTGTCGACGGTGATGAAACAAACGTATTTTCAAGTAGGGCCACACGTTATATGATCACGGCAATGAAGGAGGCTTTGCATATCTCTGATACTGCAAGTACCACAAAAAGGGGTATTATGTGGGGGGTGAAAAAACTACCTGTAGTTTTTCCTGAATCAGAGGAATTAAATGATGTATGTGATGAAGCGTGGGTTAACCCAGATAGAAAAGTGCTAATTTCAAAAAAGTTATTAGCATTATACCCTTTCCCGCCAGAGGTTAGGGCGCGCTGGGAAACACCCCCTAGGGTGGATAAGGCGCTCACACGCTTATCAAAACAAGTGGCGTTACCGTCTCCTGATACGGCCGCCCTCAGGGATCCAGCTGATAGGAGACTGGAAACTACCCTAAAAAGTATATACACACATACTGGTGTTATACTGCGACCAGCCATCGCCTCAGCCTGGATGTGCAGTGCTGGGGTCGTCTGGTTGGATTCCCTGACTGAAAATATTGATACCCTGGATAGGGACAGTATTTTATTGACTATAGAGCAATTAAAGGATGCTTTCCTTTATATGCGAGATGCTCAGAGAGATATTTGCACTCTGGCATCAAGAGTAAATGCGATGTCCATATCTGCCAGAAGGAGTTTATGGACGCGACAGTGGTCAGGTGATGCGGATTCCAAACGACATATGGAAGTATTGCCGTATAAAGGGGAGGAATTATTTGGCGTCGGTCTATCGGATCTGGTGGCCACGGCAACTGCCGGAAAATCCACCTTTTTACCTCAGACCCCCTCCCAACAGAAAAAGACACCGTCTTTTCAGCCGCAGTCCTTTCGGTCCTATAAGAACAAGCGGACAAAAGGACAGTCATATCTGCCTCGGGGCAGAGGAAGGGGTAAGAGAGGGCAGCAAGCAGCCCCTGCCCAGGAACAGAAGCCCTCTCAGGGTTCTGCAAAGCCCTCAGCATGACGCTGGGGCCTTACAAGCGGACTCAGGAGCGGTGGGGGGTCGACTCAAGAATTTCAGCGCACAGTGGGCTTGCTCACAGGTGGACCCCTGGATCCTGCAGGTAGTATCTCAGGGTTACAGGTTGGAATTCGAGAAGTCTCCCCCTCGCAGGTTCCTAAAGTCTGCTTTGCCAACGTCTCCCTCAGACATGGCGACGGTATTGGAAGCCATTCACAAGCTGTTTTCTCAGCAGGTGATAGTCAAGGTACCCCTCCTACAACAGGGAAAGGGGTATTACTCCACGCTATTTGTGGTACCGAAGCCGGACGGCTCGGTAAGACCTATTCTAAATCTGAAATCTTTGAACCTGTACATACAAAAATTCAAGTTCAAGATGGAGTCACTCAGAGCAGTGATAGCGAATCTGGAAGAAGGGGACTTTATGGTGTCCCTGGACATAAAGGATGCTTACCTGCATGTCCCAATTTGCCCTTCACATCAAGGGTACCTCAGGTTCGTGGTGCAAAACTGTCATTATCAGTTTCAGACGCTGCCGTTTGGATTGTCCACGGCACCTCGGGTCTTTACCAAGGTAATGGCCGAAATGATGATTCTTCTGCGAAGAAGAGGCGTATTAATTATCCCTTACTTGGACGATCTCCTGATAAGGGCAAGGTCCAGAGAACAGCTGGAGGACGGAGTAGCACTAACCCGACTAGTGCTGCAACAACACGGGTGGATTCTGAATTTTCCAAAATCTCAGTTGACCCCGACGACACGTCTGCTGTTCCTGGGAATGATTCTGGACACGGTTCAGAAAAAGGTGTTTCTTCCGGAGGAGAAAGCCAGGGAGTTATCCGAACTTGTCAGGAACCTCCTAAAACCAGGGAAAGTGTCTGTGCATCAATGCACAAGAGTCCTGGGAAAGATGGTGGCTTCTTACGAAGCGATTCCATTCGGCAGATTCCACGCACGAACTTTTCAGTGGGATCTGCTGGACAAATGGTCCGGATCACATCTGCAGATGCATCAGCGGATAACCTTATCGCCACTGACAAGGGTGTCTCTTCTGTGGTGGTTGCAGAGTGCTCATCTGTTAGAGGGCCGCAGATTCGGCATACAGGACTGGGTCCTGGTGACCACGGATGCCAGTCTGAGAGGCTGGGGAGCGGTCACACAGGGAAGAAACTTCCAGGGAGTATGGTCAAGCCTGGAGATGTCTCTTCACATAAATATACTGGAGCTAAGAGCGATTTACAATGCTCTAAGTCTGGCAAAACCCCTGCTTCAGGGTCAGCCGGTGTTGATCCAGTCGGACAACATCACGGCAGTCGCCCACGTAAACAGACAGGGCGGCACAAGAAGCAGGACAGCAATGGCAGAAGCTGCAAGGATTCTTCTCTGGGCGGAAGATCATGTGATAGTACTGTCAGCAGTATTCATTCCGGGAGTGGACAACTGGGAAGCAGACTTCCTCAGCAGACACGATCTACACCCGGGAGAGTGGGGACTTCATCCAGAAGTCTTCCACATGATTGTGAACCGTTGGGAAAAACCAATGGTGGATATGATGGCGTCCCGCCTCAACAAAAAACTGGACAGGTATTGCGCCAGGTCAAGAGACCCTCAGGCAATAGCTGTGGACGCTCTGGTAACACCGTGGGTGTTCCAGTCAGTGTATGTGTTCCCTCCTCTGCCTCTCATACCAAAAGTACTGAGAATTATACGGCAAAAGGGAGTAAGAACGATACTAGTGGCTCCGGATTGGCCAAGAAGAACTTGGTACCCGGAACTTCAAGAGATGCTCACGGAGGATCCGTGGCCTCTACCTCTAAGACGGGACCTGCTTCAGCAGGGACCGTGTCTATTCCAAGACTTACCGCGGCTGCGTTTGACGGCATGGCGGTTGAACGCCGAATTCTAAGGGAAAAAGGCATTCCGGAAGAGGTCATTCCTACACTGGTAAAAGCCAGGAAGGAGGTGACTGCACAACATTATCACCGCATTTGGAGAAAATATGTTGCGTGGTGTGAGGCCAGGAAGGCCCCCACGGAGGAATTTCAACTGGGTCGATTCCTACATTTCCTGCAAACAGGATTGTCTATGGGCCTCAAATTGGGGTCCATTAAGGTTCAAATTTCGGCCCTGTCGATTTTCTTCCAGAAAGAATTGGCTTCAGTTCCTGAAGTCCAGACTTTTGTAAAAGGAGTACTACATATACAGCCCCCGGTTGTGCCCCCAGTGGCACCGTGGGATCTTAATGTAGTCTTGGATTTTCTCAAATCCCATTGGTTTGAGCCGCTCAAATCGGTGGAGTTGAAGTATCTTACATGGAAAGTAACCATGCTACTGGCCCTGGCTTCAGCCAGGAGAGTATCAGAATTGGCGGCTTTATCATATAAGAGCCCATATCTGATTTTCCATACGGACAGGGCAGAACTGCGGACGCGTCCTCATTTTCTGCCTAAGGTGGTGTCAGCGTTTCACCTGAACCAGCCTATTGTGGTGCCTGCGGCTACTAACGATTTGGAGGATTCCAAGTTGTTGGACGTGGTCCGGGCATTGAAAATATATATATATTTCAAGAACGGCGGGAGTCAGAAAGTCTGACTAACTGTTTATATTGTATGCACACAACAAGATGGGTGCTCCTGCTTCTAAGCAGACGATTGCTCGTTGGATTTGTAGCACAATTCAACTTGCACATTCTGTGGCAGGCTTGCCACAACCTAAATCTGTCAAGGCCCATTCCACAAGGAAAGTGGGCTCATCCTGGGCGGCTGCCCGGGGGGTCTCGGCATTACAACTCTGCCGAGCTGCTACTTGGTCAGGGGCAAACACGTTTGCAAAATTCTACAAATTTGATACCCTGGCTGAGGAGGACCTTGAGTTCTCTCATTCGGTGCTGCAGAGTCATCCGCACTCTCCCGCCCGTTTGGGAGCTTTGGTATAATCCCCATGGTCCTGACGGAGTCCCCAGCATCCACTTAGGACGTTAGGGAAAATAAGAATTTACTTACCGATAATTCTATTTCTCGTAGTCCGTAGTGGATGCTGGGCGCCCATCCCAAGTGCGGATTGTCTGCAATACTTGTACATAGTTATTGTTACAAAAAAATCGGGTTGTTATTGTTGTGAGCCGTCTGTTCAGAGGCTCCTACGTTTGTCATACTGTTAACTGGGTTCAGATCACAAGTTATACGGTGTGATTGGTGTGGCTGGTATGAGTCTTACCCGGGATTCAATATCCTTCCTTATTGTGTACGCTCGTCCGGGCACAGTATCCTAACTGAGGCTTGGAGGAGGGTCATAGGGGGAGGAGCCAGTACACACCACCTAATCCTAAAGCTTTATTTTTGTGCCCTGTCTCCTGCGGAGCCGCTATTCCCCTGGTCCTGACGGAGTCCCCAGCATCCACTACGGACTACGAGAAATAGAATTATCGGTAAGTAAATTCTTATTTTTTTGAGCGACTTCTCTTAACAGCGTCTTAAACGCATACTCGAAAGAGTCGCTCCAACAACTTTCCACGGGGTCGCAACAACGCTTACCTTCGGGTTTCAGTGCTGTCTCGACGGGCGTCTGTGTCGGATGTTCTAGCAGGTCCAGCAGATGTTACCAGGCTGTGGCCGGAGCATGGAGGGGTCAGGACACAGCTACACTGATTTTTGTGGAGACTGCAAACAGTGTGTTGATGCGCCGAAGATCAAGAGTGCGACAGCGCTACGCTCCGGGGATCATAGGCGCCAGGACTAGGTAGAGGCCGCAATCCTGGGAGTTTAAGTCAACGGGGATTCAGACGCTCTCCTGGCCATCCCTCCTCCGAGTTCATGGCCAGTTCCCGCGGGTGTCTCGTTTCATGAACTGAATGACCTCACTTCCGGCTCAGACGCTACCACGAGGGTACTCTGTCGCAGCTTAGACGCTGCGGTTGTGTACACTGGAGATAAACCCGCAAGACCGAGTCGCAGTACTTAGCGTCTGCATACACGTGGAAGTCGCTCAGCGTCCGTGTCCGTTATCAGTTATCAAAAGCGGCAGTGTACACGAGTAGCGTCTGAATCCACTCAGCGTCTTACGAGCGTATTTGCTTGGATATGGAAGTGTGGTGAGTCTCCCTGTATCCCGCTCTACGGAGGCGGGGTATACAGTACTAAAAATTCTCTCTACTACTTAGTATGCATTGTTAATTTTTAGTACCTATTGCATATGAGACCTGTATATTACTGTGTTTTCTGCATGCTATGTTGAAAAAAGAACCAGTTTAAAACAGAAGTACAATTTTCCTACTTATGTATAAATTGTTTTGGAGGTTGTATTCTCATATGGCAATGTCTAATGCTTTAACATGTGACTGACTGCTATTATGTGTGCTGACTTTTCTGTGTAATGTCAGTCCTGTTCTGACCCTCAAATCAGGTGCACTGTGGTCAGATTTATCTCGCCTCTACATACTGACATATAGGGTGATTTTCAGTCACAAATTGTGTAGTCAACAACAGGTTAATACCATGTCTGTGAGCGGCAAAAGTGATGAGGAGAATTTATCAAGCACTCCTACAGCCCTAACATGCTTATCTTGTAAGTCAGGGGTAATTGATATGAATCAATTGGTCACTTATGAGGGTTTGTGTGCAAACTGTTTCTCTTTTCAACGAAGTTAAAAACAGGAGTTGGTTCAGCCATCAACAGAGCCACCATGGAATATGTTCGCAGAGACTCTATCTTCAATAGCGGACAGGTTAACTCTGGTAGCACCACCTCAAGAGTTAGGTTACACTATGAACCCATACATTCAGCTCCCTTCCTATGGTTTGGTTCCAGTAGCCTCTACAAGCAACCAAGGGACAGGTAAGACTAAGACAGATACGTCTGTGTGGCAGACTACACAAGAGGATACATTGGATGATGATGATACAATAGATTCAACTCCGTATGATGATCAGTCGCAGAGCTTTAGTTCAGAGGATGTAGCTGAACTTATTAATGCTGTGAAGGCTGTTCTCTCGTTGGAAGAGCCAGCCAAGACAGTGTTAAAAGCTAAAGCACCAGTATTTAAACAAACAAAATCAGTGAAAGCTGAATTCCCAGCGTCCGATGAGCTGACGGAAATGATGGATGAGTCTTGGGCAGCGCCCAGTAAAAAGTATAAGATTCCTAAGAGATGGGATTCTTATTATCCATTTCCTGCTGTGGATTGTTCAAAGAAAGAAGTTCCTCCAAAAGTAGATGCACATGTTCTGCGACTCGTGCATTAATCTGCTTTACCACTGTCCTCTACCTCATTGAATGATGTCACAGACAGAAGGGTAGAGAGCCTGTTGAAAAATATTTTTTCTCTAGTAGGAGCAGTGGTAAGACCTGTTATGGCTTCGGCCTGAGTAGCAAAGGCAATGGGCGAATGGATAGAGGAACTAGAGAATGACATTCCTTCTCCTACTAGGGAGCAAGAGGATCGTTTTTGCCGTTTAAGACAATCTGCTCAGTATTTGGAAGAAGCAGCAATTGATGTAGGTACAGTTGCTTCTAAAGCTTCAGCCTTGACAGTAGTCGCTCGCAGAGCAGTTTGGCTACGTACCTGGAAGGCAGATGCGGAATCCAATAAAGAATTGGAAGCATTGCCTTTTGTCGGTAATATATTATTTGGATATCCTAGAATCAGAGGCTGAATCGAAAAAGGTCAGATTTCTGGCTGCTTATAACCCTAAGTCCAAGGGTTTAAAATTTTGCTCGTTTCGTTGGCAAAGCAAAGCGAAAGCTAAACAGGAGCCTAAGCAACCCCAGTTTAAATCCAGGGGTAGGAAGCAGTGGGCTAGCAAAAAGCCAGCTTCCAAAACTGAACAGAAACAGTCAGCCTGAAGAGACGGGCCTCCGCCTGGAGGATTCCAGGGTTGTGGGCCAAACTCCTTCTTTTTGCACACATATGGCAACAGTCAACAGCAGATGCTTGGGTGCAGGAGGTAGTATCTCAGGTTCCCATTCAGGAGGCAGCCTCCTCAAAGATTTTTTTGCACCAGCCCATCTCGTATAGAGTCGAAGGCCAATGCCCTGCAAGAAGCAGTCCAAAAACTACTGCAGTCAGGTGTGATTGTCCCAGTACCTCCATCACAAAGGGGACAGGTTTTACTCCAATCTATTTCTAATCCAGAAGCCAAATGGGTCATATCGACCAATTCTAAATCTGAAAATGTTGAACAGATAAATATGGATCCCGAAGTTCCACATGGAGACGTTACGCTCCATAATGTTGGCTATGGAACCGGGAGATTACATGGTATCTCTGGATGTACGGGATGCTTACCTGATTGTGCCTATAGCACTGTCGCATCAGTGTTACCTCAGGTTTGCCATCCTCCAGGAACATTCCCAGTTCCAAGCTCTGCCTTTCGGGCTAGCTACAACACCCAGGGTGTTTACCAAGATCATGGTGGTTATGGCAGCTTATCTGCGCAAACAGGGGATAAGAATATTCCCATACCTAGACAACCTGTTAATCTTACCACAGTCGCAAGATTTACTGTTGAGCCATCTTCAACAGACGAGAGTTTGTTTACAGAGACACGGGTGGCTCATAAATTGGGAAAAGTCATCCCTGAATCTGTCACAGCGGATGGTTCATTTGGGAGCCATATTGGATTCAAACCTACAGAAGGTTCTCTTACCAGAGAAAAAGATAGTCAAGGTGCAGGTCATGGCTCAGGAAGCATTGCAAGCCCAGACACTGTCAGTCCATGCAGCAATGCGATTGTTGGGTCTGATGGTATCAACCTTCGACATAGTGCAATATGCGCAATTCCACTCCAGACCGTTGCAGCACCTTATTCTGACCAAATGGAACGGAAATCATCAGACGATAAAGAAGCAGATGATAAAGATTCCAGTAAATGTAAAAAGGTCTCTAGCGTGGTGGCTACAGACAGACCATTTAAACAATGGGAGACCCTTTTGGATAAAAGAGTGGCGAGTCCTGACAACAGATGCCAGCCTGAGGGGCGGTACTCAGAAGCCTTTGGTTCCAAGGAAAATGGACCGCAAGGGAAAGTCGCCTGCCAATAAATCTGTTAGAAATAAGAGCCATTTACTTGGCTCTGGTTCAGGCAAAGGGCAATCTACAAGGAAGACCAGTCCAGATCCGCTCAGAAAATACGACGGCAGTAGCATACCTCAATCAAGGAGGAACTCACAGCAAGAGATTGATGGAGGAAGTAACTCCCATTCTAAAATGGGCAGAACTCCATCTCCCGGCATTGTCAGCAGTATTTGTCCCAGGTGTACTAAACTGGGAAGCGGACTTTCTCAGTCGGCACACCATTCAGGAAACCGAATAGGCACTACACCCAGAAGTATTTCAGACACTGGTGAACAGATGGGGTCTACCAGAGATGGACCTTATGGCGTCTCGTCTGAACAACAAAGTTCCAAGGTATGGATCTAGAACAAGGGACCCAGGAGCGGTCCTTGTAGACGTACTGTCAGTAGAATGGAGGTTTCAGCTGGCGTATCTGTTCCCGCCAATATCTCTGTTACCCAGAGTAGTGAAAAAAATAAAACGGGCAAAAGGAGCAATCATTCTAATAGCTCCAGCTTGGCCAAGAAGGCATTGATACACAGATCTGTTGAGAATGTCCATGGAAGCACCGATACTGCTCCCTCAACGTCCAGATCTGCTAATGCAGGTTCCTTGTTGTCAGTCATCTGGATCGCCTGTCTTTGACGGCGTGGCTGTTGAAACCTCTATCTTAGAGTCTAAAGGTTTTTCGAAGCAAGTAATCCAAACTATGCTTAGAGCAAGAAAGCCTTCTTCGGCCCGTGTGTATCATAGAATATGGCAAGCCTATATTCATTGGTGTACTGGAAAAAATTTCAATACGAGATCTTTTAAAGTAGCTAGGATTTTGTATTTCCTTCAGGCAGGATTGGATAAAGGGTTGAAAGTTGCTTCCTTGATGTTCCAAGTTTCAGCGTTAACTGTATGGTTTCAGCAGAAGATTGCTGATTTACAGGATGTACATAAATTTTTTTTAAGGAGTAGTACATATTCAACCTCCATTTGTTCCTCCTGCAGCTCCCTGGGATTTGAATTTAGTTCTTAAATTTCTCCAGGGTCCTCTGTTTGAACTACTTGAGAGAGCAGATCTTAAGCGGTTAACGGTTAAAGTTCTTTTTTTACTGGCAATGCCGTCAGCCAGAAGAGTGTCAGATTTAGGAGCATTATCATGTAAGTCTCCTTTCCTAAGTTTTTTTCCAGACAGAGCAGTTCTCAGAACGAGATCTGGCTATCTTCCAAAGGTGGTATCAAAGTTTCACCTGAATGAAGAGATTGTAGTCCCAGCTTTTCAGGTATCGGGACTACCAAGAAGAGGGGTATTATGTTTGGGGAGAAAAAGCAGCCAGTGACTTTTCCCCCATCTGATGAATTAAATGAATTGTGTGAAGAAGCGTGGAGTTTCCCTGATAAGAAACTAGTGATTTCTAAGAGGTTACTGATGGCGTACCCTTTCCCGTCAACGGATAGATTGCGTTGGGAAACATCCCCTAGGGTGGACAAGGTGCTCACACGCTTATCTAAAAGGGTGGCACTGCCGTCTCAGGATACGGCCGCCCTAAAGGAGCCTGCGGATAGAAAGCAGGAAGCTATCCTGAAGTCTGTGTATACACACTCTGGTACTCTACTAAGACCTGCTATTGCTTCAGCCTGGATGTGTAGTGCTGCAGCAGCATGGACTGATACCCTGTCAGACAACATTGATTCCCTCGACAGGGATACTATTTTGCTAACCCTAGAACATATAAAAGACGTCGTCTTATATATGCGGGATGCCCAGAGGGATATTTGCCTGCTGGCATCTAGAATTAATGCAATGTCCATTTCTGCCAGGAGAGTATTATGGACTCGGCAGTGGACAGGTGATGCTGATTCTAAAAAACACATGGAGGTTTTGCCTTATAAGGGTGAGGAATTGTTTGGGGGCGGTCTCTCGGACCTCGTATCCACAGCAACAGCTGGGAAGTCGACTTTTTTACCTCAGGTTCCCTCACAGCCTAAGAAAGCACCGTATTATCAAATGCAGTCCTTTCGGCCTCAGAAAGGCAAGCGGGTCAGAGGCGCATCCTTTCTGGCCAGAAGCAAGGGTAGAGGAAAGAAGCTGCACCAGGCAGCTAGTTCCCAGGAACAAAAATCCTCCCCTGCTTCCACTAAGTCCACCGCATGACGTTGGGGCTCCACAGGCGGAGCCAGGTGCGGTGGGGGCGCGTCTCCGAAACTTCAGCAACCAGTGGGTTCGCTCACAGGTGGATCTCTGGGCTATACAAATTGTATCTCAGGGATACAAGCTGGAGTTCGAGGCGACTCCCCCTCGCCGTTACCTCAAATCAGCCTTGCCAGCTGCTCCCAGGGAAAGGGAGGTAGTACTGGCGGCAATTCACAAGCTGTACCTCCAGCAGGTGATAATCAAGGTCCCCCTCCTTCAACAGGGAAGGGGTTACTATTCCACAATGTTTGTGGTACCGAAACCGGACGGTTCGGTGAGACCCATTCTGAATTTAAAATCCTTGAAGACTTATATAAAGAAGTTCAAGTTCAAAATGGAATCGCTCAGGGCGGTTATTGCAAGCCTGGAAGAGGGGGATTTTATGGTGTCGCTGGACATCAAGGATGCTTACTTGCATGTCCCCATTTACCCACCTCACCAGGAGTACCTCAGGTTTGTGGTACAGGACTGTCATTACCAATTCCAGACGTTGCCGTTTGGTCTCTCCACGGCACCGAGGATATTTACCAAGGTAATGGCCGAGGTGATGATACTCCTTCGGAAGAAGGGAGTTATAATTATCCCGTACTTGGACGATCTCCTCATAAAGGTGAGGTCCAGAGAGCAGTTGTTGGTCAGCGTAGCACTCTCTCAGCAAGTGTTGCAACAGCACGGCTGGATTCTGAATATCCCAAAGTCGCAGCTGATTCCTGCGACGCGTCTGCTTTTCCTGGGCATGATTCTGGACACAGAACAGAAGGTGGTGGTTCTCCCGGTGGAGAAGGCCCAGGAATTGTCATCTCTGGTCAGGGACCTCCTGAAACCAAAACAGGTGTCGGTGCATCACTGCACGCGAGTCCTGGGAAAGATGGTGGCTTCTTACGAAGCAATTCCCTTCGGCAGGTTCCATGCAAGGATCTTTCAGTGGGATCTGTTGGACAAATGGTCCGGATCGCATCTTCAGATGCATCGGTTGATCACCCTGTCCCCAAGGGCCAGGGTGTCTCTGCTGTGGTGGCTGCAGAGTGCTCATCTTCTCGAGGGCCGCAGGTTCGGCATACAGGACTGGGTCCTGGTGACAACGGATGCAAGCCTCCGAGGATGGGGGGCAGTCACTCAGGGAGGAAACTTCCAAGGACAGTGGTCAAGTCTGGAGACTTCACTACACATGAATATACTGGAACTAAGGGCCATTTACAACGCCCTGAGTCAAGCAGAGCCCCTGCTTCAAAACCAACCAGTACTGATTCAGTCAGACAACATCACGGCGGAAGCCCATGTAAACCGCCAGGGCGGCACAAGAAGCAGGATGGCAATGGCAGAAGCCACAAGGATTCTTCGATGGGCGGAGAATCACGTGCTAGCACTGTCAGCAGTGTTCATTCCGGGAGTGGACAATTGGGAAGCAGACTTCTTCAGCAGGCACGACCTCCACCCGGGAGAGTGGGGACTTCATCAAGAAGTCTTCACACAGATTGTAAATCGTTGGGAACTACCACAGGTGGACATGATGGCGTCCCGCCCCAACAAAAAGCTAAAAAAATATTGCGCCAGGTCAAGGGACCCTCAGGCGATAGCTGTGGACGCACTAGTGACACCGTGGGTGTACCAGTCTGTTTATGTGTTCCCTCCTCTTCCTCTCATACCCAAGGTACTGAGGATAGTAAGAAAGAGAGGAGTAAGAACTATACTCATCGTTCCGGATTGGCCAAGAAGAACTTGGTACCCAGAACTACAAGAAATGATCTCAGAGGACCCATGGCTTCTGCCTCTCAGACATGACCTGCTACAGTCTGTTCCAAGACTTACCGCGGCTGCGTTTGACGGCATGGCGGTTGAACGCCGGATCCTAACGGAAAAGGGCATTCCAGATGAAGTGATTCCTACGCTGATTAAAGCTAGGAAGGATGTGACAGCAAAGCATTATCACCGCATATGGCGAAAATATGTTGCTTGGTGTGAGGCCAGGAAGGCCCCAACAGAGGAATTCCAGCTGGGTCGATTTCTGCACTTCCTACAGTCAGGGGTGACTATGGGCCTAAAATTGGGGTCCATAAAGGTCCAGATTTCGGCCCTATCTATTTTCTTTCTTTTTTTTTTTTTTAAACACATTTTATTGAATGGATCATGAAGTAGGTACAATGATTACATAACAGAGCACCCGAACATTTTGGGTGCTTAAAATACAAATGTAAGTACAGTAAATTGTTGCTACAACAGCATGGATCCTTTTTTTTTTGTTTTTATGTTTTCCCGTGTTTAGAGATTCAGGTTAGAGCATAAAAAGTGGGAAACTCTCGGCAACGGAGTGGCCTTCCGTCAAGAGAGTCAGCAAAGGAAATGAGAAAGGAGAGTGCTCAGAGAGCGATCAGAAGAGGACAGAAAAGTGTAGGAGGCTGGGCACCTCCGGTTGAAGAAGAGAGGGGGGGAGTAGAGAGAGGGAGGAGAGGTGGAGGGGTAGCCTTCGGGGGCAAGAGGTGGATAGGACCTTGGCATGCCGTGTCAGATTATGAATGGGGAGGAAGCCTGTTGTAGGTTTAGCCATGGGGACCATACTTTATCGAATTGCTTCGAGGTGTTACGAATAACTGCGGTCATGTATTCCATTTTGTGGACATACCATATCCGAGAAATTATCCCCTGCATTGGGGAGGGGGTCGGGCTCTTCCAGTCTGTGGCGATTTGACATGTCATTGCCGAGACTATATGTCGGAATAGTTTGTTTTGATGTCTGTTGAGGGTAGGAAGAGTCATGGGGAGCAAAAAGTATTGGGGTTCGGAGGGGATGGAGGTGTCGAATAGACGCGAAAGCATGGTGATGAGTTCACCCCATATTGTGTAGATTTTAGGGCAGGCCCACCATATGTGTAAGAATGAACCAATGTCCGTACAGCCCCTCCAGCATCTATCTGGAGTATCGGGGAACATAGTATGTAGACGGGAAGGGACATAGTACCATCGGTAGAGTAATTTATAGATATTTTCTTTAATTCTTACACAGATGGAGCTGGAAGCCGCATTGTCCCATATATCTACCCAGTCCTCATTGTCTATAGTGAATCCCAGTTCCTTTTCCCATGCCACTTCATGAGGGGCCCGGGGTGTTGTGGGGGGGTCGTCCAGGAGGGTGTAGATGTCTGATGTGAGGCCTTTAGTGTTGGTGCGTTTCCAGCTAATGTGTTCAAAGGGGGATAAATGTCTGTGGAGAAGGGTGGTGGTGATGGTGGAGTGGAAATGTCTAATTTGTAGATAGCGAAAGAAGTCCGATGAGGGGATTACTGTTCCTTCACGGATATCTGCGAATTGTGGGAACGTAGCTGTGGAGGTGATATCATTAACATAGAAAATACCACTCATGCGCCAAGACGTGTGCGTGGCTCTGCTCATACCTGGTGGGAAGGCTGGGTTGTTAAATAACGGAATTAGCGGGGACGGGTATGGGGCCAGACTGAATCGTCTATTTGTCAGGTCCCATGTTGCCAGGGAGCGACTTACTACAGGGTGCAATAGGGCCGCGCGGGGACGCTGGTTACTGTGAAGCCACAGTAGAGAGGATAGTGTAGCTAGGCCCGTCTCCTCTGCCTCTATCCCCACCCAGACCTTCCGTGTCCCGCCTTCGTTGCACCATTGTGCACATTGAGCGAGTTGCGCGGCATAAAAGTATTTCTTAAAATCCGGGATACCCAGGCCGCCGCCTCTGGAGGGGCGTTGAAGCAGTTTAAGTCTGACTCGAGGGCGTTTGTGATTCCAAATAAAGAGGGAGGATTGGCGTTGTAGAGTCTTGAAGACGTAGGTAGGGACATAGATCGGGAGGGTCTGAAATAAGTACAGGAGTCGGGGGAGCACGCTCATCTTGACAGAGTTAATTCTGCCTATCCATGATATAAAATAACTGGACCAGTCCACCAAGTCCTCCTTAATTGTCTGTAATAAACGGGGATAATTTGCTTGGAAAAGTTGGTGGTGATGGTGGATCAAGTACACACCAAGGTATTTAATTTTCTTGGTATGCCAGTTACAGGGGAGAATAGTTTGAAGTTCTTGTTTGAGAGCTGCCGGGATATAAAAGTTGAGGACCTCTGTTTTGTTCACGTTTATTTTATAACCTGATAGCTGTGAGTATGAGCTGATCTCAGATAAAAGCGCGGGGAGAGATTGGGCTGGGTCAGTGAGGGAGATCAGGACGTCGTCGGCGTATAACGCTATCTTGTGTTCGGATAGGCCTGTGGATATTCCGTGGATAGCACTATTATTACGGATCCTTGCTGCTAGGGGCTCCATGACTAGGGCAAAGATTAAAGGGGAGAGGGGGCATCCCTGCCTGGTACCATTGGTGATCCCGAAACTGGAGGAGGAGACACCGTTAACCATAACCTGGGCCGACGGGGAGTGGTAGAGTGCTTTAATTCCCTCTAGAAAGTTTCCGGAGAATCCCATTTTGTCAAGAACTGCAAAGGCAAAAGACCACGATATGCGGTCGAAGGCCTTCTCCGCGTCGAGAGCCAAAATGAGAGAGGGAGGTTTCCGTTTTTGGATTGAATATATTAGATCTATTGCCCTTCTGGTGTTGTCAGGCGCCTGGCGTCCAGGGATGAAGCCGACCTGGTCCGGGTGGACCAGGCCGGGCATCAGGGGACCCAGACGGTTAGCTAGTATTTTCGCGTATATTTTCAAGTCAACATTCAATAATGAGATTGGTCTATAATTTAAGCAGCTAGTCGGATCTTTGTCGGGCTTTGGGATTACTACTATATCAGCCCGAGTCGTCTCCGGCAGGAAGGAGGCTCCTTCGAGGATACCGTTAAATAGGGAGGCTAGGTGTGGGGCCAGTTCCTTCGCGAAGAGTTTATAATATTGGGCTGTGAACCCGTCCGGACCCGGAGCAGCCGATGATCGCATCGATCGTATGGCAGCTATTGTCTCCTCCTCCGAGATTCGGCTATTTAGGGCTTCCAATTGATTGTCGGATAGGGTTGGGAGGGGGGTATCGGATAAATATGAGCGCACTCCCCCGGATCCGTCCGGAGACAGCAGGGGCGGGTCAGGTAAGTTATAGAGGGAGCTATAAAACAGGCGGAAATCTTCAGCCATCAAATCAGGGTCATATGTATAGGTTCCCCTTTGTGACGAGTACAGTTTATCTATTGCACCCAGCGCCTGCTTACGACGTAGTTTGTTGGCTAGTAGGGTATCTATTTTATCCATTTTGTCGTAAAAGTGTTGTTGCAATTTCCGAAGGATTGTTGCCGCGCGGTTGGATAGGAGAGTGTTGAGTTGTCCTCGGAGGGAGTCTATCTGAGCGAGTAAAGAGGGGTCGGGGGATGCTTTGTGTTTGGGTAGTAAGGTGGCTATTTCTGATTCGAGGGAGGCTATTTCCTGTGCGGCTTTTTTCTTGATTGCCGACGATTTTGCTAATAAGGTGCCGCGAATCGTGGCTTTGTGGGCTTCCCAAAGGATATTAAGTGGAATGTCGGGAGATGTATTTTCAGTGAAGTAGTGTGTGATCGCTAGTCTAGTTTCCTCTAGTGCAGAGGGGTGTTGTAGAAGCGAGTCATCGAGACGCCATTTAAATTTCCTATGAGGCGTGCGGTATATATCTATGAGGAGGTAGACCCCAGCGTGGTCCGTCCAAGTCAGTGGTGTAATGCCCGTGTCCGAGATCAGTGGCACTAGGGCAGTGGAGATGTGGATCATGTCAATCCTGGAATAGTGTTGATGTGGGGCTGAGAAGTGTGTAAAATCTTTGGTGTGGGGGTGTTGGGAACGCCAAGTGTCACAGAGACCGTGGAGTTTCATGGTGGCGGTAAGTGTGCGAGAAGCCCGAGGGAGGGTCGTCATGGAAGCATGAGGCGGGGGACCAGATCTGTCCAGCAAGGGGTCGATTATGGTATTAAAGTCACCACCCATGATAATGCTTCCCTGTGCTTCTCGTGATAGGCGTTTGGAGAGAGAATCAAAAAACAGAGATTGGTCTTGGTTGGGGGCGTAGGCGGAGACCAGAGTGAAAGCCTTAGAGCGGAGGGTACCCATTACCATAAGGAACCGCCCGTCTGGGTCTGTCACCGTCCTGGAATGTATAAACGGGATATTACGATGAACTAAGATGGCCACACCCCGTTTTTTGCAGTCTGCTGAGGCAAAATAGGACTGGGAGAACCATTTGCCCTTTAGCCGAGTGTGGGGACCGGTGAGATGTGTTTCCTGCAGGAATGCTATGTCAACTTTCTCACGTCTGCAAGCACTCAGGAATACGGTACGCTTCCTAGGGGAGTTCAGGCCATTAACATTGACCGAGAATATTTTAAGAGACATGATTAATTACGTGGGGGAGTACGGCATGTTGCCAGGTATAGTCCAGCGAGGTACAATTTGTGCCAGGCGAAGGCCACCCCTCTGGGCCAAGCAAGAGAAGGAGCAGGGAGGTCAAGCAGAGGCCACAAGAAAAGAGAGAAAAGAAAGAACATAGAAAAGAAGAAGAAGAAGTACCCCAAACGGGGAAACATCCCTGAGATTGTGGGTCCCATTTAGGGGCCGCTAGGAAAAAGCATCGAGTTAGTAACACTATAAACAACAGTAAGGGATTGTAGGGGGGTAACTGAGCTACCATGTGAGAGGGTGTGCGTCACCCGGGCCATGAGGGCTGGGAATGGCTATGACCTTTTTACATTTATAGCAAACATAATATAATATAGGACATTGAGAACTGTGTCCATACAACAAATTTGCAAGCATAAAAACAAACAACGAACAGCAAAAAATAAATAAAAAATAAAAAAAAACCAAACGAGAGAAAAATTAAAAATTGGGGAGGGAGAAAGGAGGGAAGGGGAGGGGGGGGGGTTGAAGGATAGGGAGGGAGGAGAGGGAGGGAGGAGGGGGGGGGGAATACCACGGGGATTCAAACAGTTATAACTAGATTATAACAGCATTAACCAAGGATAGTTACGATACTGGTAGTTGAACTGAGGTCGAATCTTCCACTGTTCACACTCGTTTCGAGTCGTGGAGACGTTGCACCGACAGTTCATGCACTATGCATATCGGGGAGTTTCCCCAGGTCAGGGAGGGTCCTTGTCCACATTGCGCTGTCGGGTCACCCGTGTCCAGTCGGGAAGAGGGGACTGAGGATGTGGCGGTTGGGATGATGAGGCCGCCATGTCATCTACTGCTGATGTTGGGAGGAGATCTAGCTTTGCCAGCAGTTCCTGTCCTTGGGGTAAGGTCTTGACCGAGTGAACAGAGTTATTGACCGAAACGTGTAAGTGGAAGGGGAATCCCCATCTGTATCTGATCTGGTGTTGTCGTAGGATCCGGGTGACCGGTTGGAGGTCTCGCCGTTTTTGGATGGTGGAGGGTGCAAGGTCCTGAAAGATCTGCAGCTGCGTGCCTTTAAACAGGATCTCCGATGTGTCTCGAACGGAGGACATAATTTTCTCCTTCGAACGGAAATAATGGAAACGGACAATAACATCCCTGGGCGGTTGGGCGGGAGATGGTTTTGCCCGGAGTGCTCTATGTGCCCTATCGCAAAGGCATTCTTCGGCTGTGAGGTCTGGTACCAAGTGTATGAAGAATTCTCTCAAGAATGTTGGTAGTGATGGGCCGAGGACCGTTTCTGGAACGCCCCGTATGCGCAGATTATTTCTACGCGAGCGATTTTCTTGGTCCTCTTGTCGCTCCTTGAGGGACTCCATTTCCTCGTGCAATCTAGCGAGTTCACTGTCAATGCGGTGTTGGGAGCGACAGAGATCGTCCGTCTTTGTTTCCAGTGCATCCGTCCGGTTACCGAGATCTGTAAGGTCAGATTTAAATTCGGCTATAGCGTTCGAGAGTTCTTGCTTGAACGCGGACTGCACTCCCTCCAATAGGCTCGACATGACCGCCTGTATCTGAGGGTCGATACCTACTTCCGACGAACATGGAGAGGGGGGGGAGCTTGCGGCCATGATGGGGTTCTGTGAGCCCTTGGACTTTGAGCCAAAGAAGTTAGTCGGAGCTTGCGATGCTTTTTTGTTTTTGGACATAGTGGTATGTATCAAAAAAGGAGGGTAGGGGTGGGGGTAAAAAAGAAAAAGGAAAGAAAATTATTGATGGGAGGACACAGGCCAAAGTCCGTTTAATGAACAGGCAATCCGGTCAGATCCGATCCTCCAACCGCGGGGCTGGGGGTAGGGTGCCAGAGAGTTATATATGGAGTCTGACTATTTAGCTATGGCACATGTAATATATTATTATTTTGCGTTAAATCATCTTGCGAGTCATCTTAAGGATAGGTCTGAGATGCATGGATCCGGGTGTCATAACGCTGAGACCGTGTCTCTTCCAGGCGCCAGCTCCGCTATCGGGGCAGGTCGCAGTCCAGCCCCTTACTCAGTGGCCCGGGTGCTCATGGTTGGTATTAAAGCACCTCCATGGCCGTCGCCAGTGCCGGCGGTGGTGCAAACAGAATCTGGACTCCTGCAGAGGTGAGGAGTGTGTGGTATAGTGCGGCTTTTCTTTACCCTGTCTGGGTGCCAGAAAGTAAAATGGCGACTCTGGGCTCCTGTCGTGGGCTTCTATGGAGCAGGGGTGCTAATAAGAAATAGATGCTGTGGCGACAGCAGGTACTCACAATGTTCCAGGATGGCTGGGTGTTGGTGTTGAAGGCAATGCAGCCTTTTTGGCTGTGTTGTAGAGACTTCTAGGGCTGCAGGTGTGCACAGCCTTTTCCAGATAAAGCTCCAGGATTTCAAGATGGCCGCCGCAGCATTTACAAAGCTGCTTCTCTCCTCTCTTTCACCCTCTGTGGGGCTGCCTATGGTACTGAGGCTCCTTGGGGATGCTGTGGGGCGTCCAGCCACGCATACAGGGAGGATCCGGGGTCTCAGGGAGCCGTTTGCGGCCGCGCTCCGCTCCCGGAGCTCACGGCCGGGTCGTCCCCAAACTCGAGGCCCCGGCTGTAGGGCGCGTGATAGGCCGCGGCGGCCGGAGGCAGCAGGGGGGCCGCAGACCCGTTTCAGCAGCCACACAGTTCCGCCGGAGGGATCCACCGAGGGGGTGAGGCCACCGTAGGCCGTTACCAGCGGTCCGGAAGGGGGGAGATGTGTGTCCCGAGTCCCGCGGACGGCTCCGGAACCCGGCCCCGCGACGCGCCGAAATCGAGGTCCCGGCTTCACAGGAGGGGGAAGGCCGCAATCCGCAAGGGCAGCCAAGGCCGCCCTCCGACTCCGCAGCACTTTTCCCCTGGCCGGGTTGATGTAAGCAGAGGCAATGGGGTAAGTGCAGGGGACACCAGAGGACTACAAAGGGTATTTTTAGAGTTTATATGAGCCAGTTAGCAGGAGCCCATGGGAAATGCTTCCTCTCACATTGCCAGCCAGGCCACGCCCCTATCTATTTTCTTTCAAAAAGAACTGGCTTCACTGCCTGAAGTTCAGACGTTTGTTAAGGGAGTGCTGCATATTCAGCCCCCTTTTGTGCCTCCAGTGGCACCTTGGGATCTTAACGTTGTGTTGGATTTCCTGAAATCACACTGGTTTGAGCCACTTAAGACCGTGGAGCTAAAGTATCTCACGTGGAAGGTGGTCATGCTGTTGGCCTTAGCTTCAGCTAGGCGTGTGTCAGAATTGGCGGCTTTGTCATGTAAAAGCCCATATCTGATCTTCCATATGGACAGGGCAGAATTGAGGACTCGTCCCCAGTTTCTCCCAAAGGTGGTATCGGCTTTTCATTTGAACCAACCTATTGTGGTGCCTGCGGTTACTCGGGACTTGGAGGACTCCAAGTTACTTGATGTAGTCAGGGCTTTGAAAATCTATGTAGCCAGGACGGCTGGAGTCCGCAAAACTGACTCGCTCTTTATCCTGCATGCACCAAACAAGCTGGGTGCTCCTGCTTCAAAGCAAACTATTGCGCGCTGGATCTGTAACACGATTCAGCAAGCTCATTCTGCGGCAGGATTGCCACATCCAAAATCAGTGAAAGCCCACTCCACAAGGAAGGTGGGTTCTTCTTGGGCGGCTGCCCGAGGGGTCTCGGCATTACAGCTTTGCCGAGCTGCTACTTGGTCGGGTTCAAACACGTTTGCGAAATTCTGCAAGTTTGATACCCTGGCTGAGGAGGACCTTGTGTTTGCCCATTCGGTGCTGCAGAGTTATCCGCACTCTCCCGCCCATTTGGAGGCTTTGGTATGATCCCCATGGTCCTTACGGAGTTCCCAGCATCCACTAGGACGTCAGAGAAAATAAGAATTTACTCACCGGTAATACTATTTCTCGTAGTCCGTAGTGGATGCTGGGCGCCCGTCCCAAGTGCGGACTCTCTGCAATACGTGTATATAGTTATTGCAAAAATAAGGGGTTTTGTTATGAGACATCTGATTTGTGAGGCTCAGTTGTTGTTCATACTGTTAACTGGGTATAGTTATCACGAGTTGTACGGTGTGATTGGTGTGGCTGGTATGAGTCTTACCCTGGATTCCAAAATCTTTTCCTTGTAATGTCAGCTCTTTCGGGCACAGTTTCCTTAACTGAGGTCTGGAGGAGGGGCATAGAGGGAGGAGCCAGTGCACACCAGATAGTACCTAATCTTTGTTTGAGTGCCCAGTCTCCTGCGGAGCCCGTCTATTCCCCATGGTCCTTACGGAGTTCCCAGCATCCACTACGGACTACGAGAAATAGAATTACCGGTGAGTAAATTCTTATTTTTATTATTATTACAAATCAATGCATGTTAAGATGTTGTAATACCTTATAGAATATTCAGTCTAATATTTAGAAACTGAATTTATTATTACTGTAAGATTGCCTGTCGTTTCCTATAATAATGGGATTTGACAAATTAGTCATTCATCAGATTCCAGGGCGTTTTTATCTGCCCAGGAACAAGTCAGCCTATTCACTAAGAGGTGGGGAGAGGATCAGTGCCGCGGGTGGCAGCAATTAGCGGCTATTGCTGAGCTGCTCAGCAAGCGTTAACCAGTGAGAAGGGGAGATGCGCTACAGCTGCCTGTAAGTAGCGGCCGCCGCTCACAGACTTGATGGACATAACGGACAGGGATTTGAATTCCCTGTCTGGATAAAAGGATTGGTCTCTCCAATGTTGCTCTCCTCGGATTGGCCATGAGCTACTATAAATATGCATCCTGAGGCGGGCGCTCAATACTATAAGCCCTGACGAAGCTTAACAAAGTGAAATGCGCATCGGCTTTGCTGTGCGCTGTCAGTACTAAAATCATCATGTATTAATAACCTGTGCATATCAAAATTATTATTAAGTAATACTTAAATTAAACGATACATGCTGGCATAGTGTATACAGAAGATAGGAGGGTTTCCTCCCAGTGCTAGCCACCTGCGAGACATCATGTATATGAGAGACATATTTAATATGATGGCTCTCTTATGAGGAAAGAGAGCTATTTGAGGTTGTGAATAAATTGAGCTTGTTTGTAATAAACTTCATAATACATACCGAGGAGTTAATTGTTAACGTGTGCCTGTGCTGCATGGCAATACCAGCCAGACATTTAGGCAGCAACAGGGGCTTGAATTGTTACATCTATATATGAGAGATTCAAACAAGCTGTTAACACCTCTGAAAATTTTGGCTTGCTCGATTTATTGTTAGCACACATCACTGGGACAATAACAAACCGTGATTGTGTAAGGGTGTTATTACCAATTTGGGAATTATGTGTGTTTGGATTAGCTGTTTATTCAAGACAGCATTATCTGCAATAGTATCAAAATGCATATATAAATCCCATGTTTCCTTCCTATATAATCCAATGAATAGGTGCACTTTCGAGCTAGTACTATGTGAACTTGCAGTTTTTTTTTTTTTTTTTAAGGATACTGCTGTGATTGCAGGATATCAACTAAGAAGGTTGTGAATAAATCAAGTTTGCTTGTAAAAAGCTTCACAATATACATCAAAGTGCTAGTTATCAGTGTGTGCCTGTGCCGCATTGCAATACCAGCCAGATACTGAGGTGACAACAGGTCCTGGAATAGTCACATCAATATATGAGAGATCAAAATAAGCCATTTATACCTCTGAAAAATGTGTTATGCTCCATTTATAGTGAACACATACCACTGGGATCAAATTAAACAGTGGTTATGAAAGGAGAGAATTACCAACTTGTGAATCATATGTGTCTGGATTAGCTGTATATTTAAGACAGCAGTATCTGCAGTAGTATTAATATGCATATATAGATTATCTGTCTTTCTTATATAATCTCATAAAGAGGTGCTTAATCAGGCTTATTTTTAAAATAGCACTGTGCGAAATTGCAAGTTTCATCGAGGATATTGCTGTAATAGCAGGATATCAATTAAGGAGTAGTGTCTAGTGAGCACACATTCCAACAGGAGTCATTTATAATACCCAATATCAAAGAACAATGTGTCAGCGTGTAATCATATACCGGCATTATTGAAGGCAATAAGAGCCTCATGTTTATAAATAAACAGACAGATAAACTATCATCCGGATATTTGCAGTGTTGTTCCTAACATTCTCATCACTTTACTATATAGCAACAAATGTTGCATTGTGATCTACAAAACTGAGAATTCATCAGAAATGTTACAACACTGATACATTCTGTAACCCTGTATAAACATCACTGGCTAGAAAGAGTCGGTGGTTGTTTCAACAAATTAAATAAACTATTTAAAAATTCCTTGAATCACAGGTATTTATTGATCCATAAATCAAGACCGCGTACTAGCACTTTCTTTTAATACATCTTTATACACATAAATTTAATTTTTTTTTCTTACACATTATTCTGTCTCTATTGTTTTTAATATTTCACTCATTTGTCCCCTTTATAATAAGGGGACATATAATACATCATGCGTGGTAATAATAAAGGTACTTATATCACATGTGGGTATTGAGAATTTTTTTCGTAGTTTACACTATTGCTAATAAAATATCTGAATAAATAATATTTGTAATCAAAAAAGAATTTAGGGAATGAGTGCTGCTATTAAGAGTTGATTTGCTTTTCTTCTTTTTCTTTAAATCTAGCTGCTAAACATCACCCCCTGTCTACTGACTGCAGTTGAACAAAAACGTGCTTTACCTGCACTGTTGTCAGATACAGATGATAAACAGGATGATGTGGATCCCATAAGTGGGGACGCGCCACACCTACACAATGTATTGTACTCCCCATATTGGCTATTCGGGATGTGTTAATGCTCCCCCTGGAGGATACTAATAATCAGCAGTAATTTTTCCTCCCACAAATCAAAATGACAGTCACATTTCCTGACTCAAAGTAATTGGATGATTTATTTAAAATAGCCTGGAAAAATCCAGAAAAAAAATAATCGGGTGTCCAAGCGGTTTTTTGCATACCTTCCCCTTTGCCCCTGAAGGCAGTAAATTCTGGGAAGAATCTCCAGCAGTAGATGTCTGTTTCTAAAAAGGCGGTACTTCCTGCTCCGGGCTCCTTTACTGTAAAGGACCCTGCAGATAGGAAAATTGAGACCACTCTGAAATCTATCTACAATGCTGCAGGTGTAGCTCAAAGACCGGTCATTGCAGGTTGCTGGATGAGACATGCAAGTCATTCCTGGGCTACTCAAATTCGGGATGGTCTCTTGGGTGATATGACCTTAGTTACTACTGTAAGTTTCCTAAAACACATTTAGGACATGTTGTGGACTCTGTGACTCCCTTAAAGAGATTGACAATATTAATGCTAGGACTATGGCTATTACTGTATCTGCGCGCAGAGCCATATAGTTGAGTCAGTGGATTGCTGATGCTGACTCCAATCGTAATGTGGAATCTCTTCCCTTCACAGGTGAATAGCATTTTGGAGGTGAATTGGATGCATGGATTTCCAAGCTACTGCTGGGAAATCCACGTTTCTCCCTTCGGGGGATCCGCCTGCTAGGCGTACCTACCCGGGACCGTCTACTCAGTCCTTTCGGTCCTCCAGATATCGATCTAGGTCCAGGGGAGACTCCAAAGCAGCTAGATGCTTCGGAGGAAAACCTAAGAAACCAGCCGTTGCCGGATCTCAGGACCAGAGCACCAGTTCTGCTTCCGCAAAGACTTCAGCATGACAATGCCCACCCACACTGAGGGGATCTCGTGGTGGGAGCTCGGTTACGTCACTACAGCCACATCTTGGACGGTTCCTACCAAGATGCTTGGGTAAGGGACCTTATCTCTCAGGGTTACAAGCTGGAGTTTGATGGTGCTCTTCCCCAACGATTTTTCAAATCAGGCTTAACAGCTTTGAAAATATGTGTTGTACGCTACTACTGGCCATAAACAAGTTGGTCCATTCCCAGGTCATTGTTCCAGTAACCCTACTACTCCAGTCTGTTCATAGTACCAAAATCAGATGGGTCTGTGAGACCCATTCTGAATCTGAAGTCCTTTAATCCTTACCTGAAGGTTTTCAAATTCAAGAAGGAATCACTGAGAGCAGAGATCGCAGGCCTGGACCAACAGGAATTCCTAGTGTCCCTGGATATCAAGGACGCTTACCTCCATATCCCAATTTGGCCTCCTCATCAGACATATCTGCGGTTTGCCCTACTGAATGATCACTACCAGTTTCAGATGTTACCCTTCGGCCTGTCTACAGCTCTGAGGGTGTTCACGATGGTGATGGCAGAAATGTTTCAACTGACGGTCCAGGGGGTCAACGTAATAACATAACTGGACGATCTCCTGATTAAAAGCTAGTTCCAGGGATCTTCTAGTGCTCTATATAGATAGCACTATCCAACTTCTGTCTCACCACAGGTGGATCCTCAATCTGCAGAAGTTCCACCTGGAACCGTCTCAGCGGCTCCTGTTTCTGGGGATGCTCCTGTATATGGTAGCACAGAAATTGTTCCTCCCAGAGGAAAAAGTGAGAACACTTCAAGAATGGTTCGCATGGTGCTCCGACCAGCTCGAGTATCCATTCATCTTTGCATAAAATTGTTGGGAAAGATGGTGGCCTCGAACGAGGCGATACAGTTCTGAAGGTTTCATGCCAGACTGTTCCAATTGGATATACTTGACAAGTGGTCCGGCTCCCATCTTCAGATGCAACCTGATGATTCGGCTGTCACCCCAGTCGAGGATTTCACTCCTGTGGTGGCTACAGTCTTCCAACCTGCAGGAAGGGCAACGCTTTGGGATTCAGGATTGGATCCTCTGCACTACGGTTGCGAGTCAGAGTATGGGGAGCTGTCACCCATGGTGGTGCAGTTCCAGGGCATGTGGTCTGCCCAAGAGGCCCTCCTTCCGATCAACATCCTGGAACTTCGGGCCATCTACATTGCTCTGATTCAGGCCTCCCCTCTACCCAGGGATCACGCGATCCAGGTCCAGTCGGACAACGCCACGTCTGTGGCGTACATCAGTCGATAAGGAGGGACAAAAGGCAGAGCCTGCATGCGAGAAGTGTCCAGAATACTCTTCTGGGCAGAAAGAAATGCAAGAGCACTGTCCGCAATCTACTTTCCGGGGGTGGACAGCTGGGAAGCGGACTTCTTCAGTCGCCACGATCTCCACCCCGGGGGAGTGGGGACTACACCCTCAGGTGTTTCAACAGATCATCAACAGGTGGGGCTGCTCACAGATCGACATGATGGCCTCTCGCCTCAACAAGAAGCTTTGTTGCTATTGCTCGCGAACCATAAACCCTCATGCGAGCGCAGTGGATGCACTGACAACGCCTTGGCCTTACCAGCTGGTCTATCTATTTCCTTCGATTCCGTTGATCCCCAGGGTACTCGAGGATCAGGCATCAAGGAGTGCAGGCAATCTTGATTGCCCCGGATTGGCCCCAAAGAGCGTGGTACGTGGCTCTTCTGGACATGTCCGTAGAGGACCCTTGGCCTCTGCCGCTGAGAAGAGAGCTTCTTCAGCAAGAACCGTTAGTCTACCCGGGCTTACGGTGGATTTTTGTGACGGCATGGAAGTTGAGCGGAACATTCTAGCTCGCAAAGGGCTTTCCAAAAAGGTCATTGCCACTATGGTGCAAGCTAGAAACCGGAGATATGTCTCTTGGTGCGAGGAATGCACATATCCATCTGCGGAATTCCACTTGGGGGAGAAACCTTCGTGTCCTGCAAACAGGAGTGGATAAAGGTTTACGTCTTGGATCCTTTAAGGTCTAGATTTCAACTCTTTCTGTCTACTTCCAGAAGAAGTTGGCTCTCCTGCCAGAAGTTCAGATCTTCTTGCAAGGGGTGCTTCACATACAACCTGCATTTGTGCCGCCTACGACACCTTGGGATTTGGATGTGGAGTTACGTTTTCTACAGTCCTTCTGGTTTGAACCTCTGACGGTGGAAGACGAGTACCTCACGTGGAAGACAGTGATGTTTTTGGCCCTCGCTTCTGCTAGACGTGTCTCAGAATTAGGGGCCTTATCGTGTAAAAGGTCCTACTTGGTCTTTTACGAGAACAGAGCAGAGCTCATGACTAGACAGCAGTTCATGCCGAAGGTAATCTCCGCGTTTCACTTGAATCAACCTATTGTGATTCCATCAAGTTCTGGCACTTCTGCCCCTCCGGAGGCACTGGACGCAGTGCGTGCCTTGAAAATCTATGTCAAGAGAATTGCTCGGATCAGAAAGACTGATTCCTTGTTCGTGCTGTATGATGCGCAGAAGAAGGGTTGCACTGCTTCAAAGCAGTCTATTACCCGTTGGATTCGGCTTACTATCCAACAGTCCTATGTGTCGACAGCCTTACCTGTTCCACAGTCTCTGAAGGCCCACTCTGAGATCGGTGGGATCTTCCTGGACGGCTGCCTGTGGAGTCTTGGCCCTTCAACTGTGCCGAGCTGCTACCTGGTCGGGAAAGAACACCTTTGTGAAGTTCTACAAATTTGATTCACTGGCCAAAGAGGAAACTCAGTTTGGGCAGGCGGTACTGCAGAGCTCTCTGCACGTTCCCGCCCATTCTGGAAGCTTTGGGACATCCCCATCGTACTAATCTGTCCCCAATATCCCTTATGGATGCTAGAGAAAATAGGATTTTAAATACCTACCGGTAAATCCTTTTCTCATAGTCCATAAGGGATATTGGGCGCCTGCCTCTGTGCGGTGACTTTCTGCAGGTTCTCTGTTTGGTGTTAACTGTTCAGCTGTTGCTGTTAATGTTGCCAGCCGTTGCTGGCCCGGTTATGTTTTAATGTGCAAATCTCACCACACTTACAGTATTATGTTCCTTCTCTCAAGTATGTCATTCTCCTTCGGGCACTGTTTTACCTATAACTGACCTGTAGGAGGAGGCATAGATGGGAAGAGCCATTACACCCAGTTGAAGAAATTTAAAGTGTACTGGCTCCTTTGGATCCATCTATACCCCATCGTACTAATCTGTCCCCAATATCCCTTATAGACTACGAGAAAAGGATTCACCGGTAGGTATTTAAAATCCTATTTTTTGGTTGGCTGTTTGAGCTGCCACTTAATAATAATAAAAACTGTCTTTATTGGATACATTTTCATAATCAAATGATCATTACCTGGAAAATTTAAGAAATATATTTGAAGGCAAAAATGTACACACAGATTTCCAGGTGCTTGTGACCAGAATCAGAATACGCTTTCCAGCATCCATGGAATTTGGTTGGTCTCTTTGCACTACATGCTGAATGAGTTTTCTGCTGAAAATTCAGAACATATAAAGGGCAGTTGCGATCCTTCTGTTAATGTGTGGTAACGTTTTTTATGAAATTCAAGCTACACAATGTCTCATTTCCTAAAGAAGATTTACCTCCAGCTTCGGAAGCCGTGTGGGATGAGGGGAAGGTGAGAGAAATGCTGACATAAATGCAGCAAGACACCTCTGTGCAAATATGTCACACAAGCCTCCCCCCACCCCCCCAAAAAAAATAAAAAAAAGTAACAAAAAAAAAGTAACAAAACTCCATCTGTTTTAGATTTTAAATGCTATGTGCTATATTTCTCCCACTTGTTCTTGCTTAGCACACTTCAGTCGCATGTTCTTTGCTCCCTTGTCTCCTCATGCCCTTCAGTAATTCGGACTGTTTGCTTGCCCATACATTGGGCGCAGGATCACTGGCTTTTGAATTGGATTTGAAACATGACGCACCACTGCATTCTTCGGCTGGCTTCAACAAGCTGCCCTACCCTTGCTCCTGTTATTTAACCTATCCAGTCTGTAGTGTAATAGTACAAATTGGTACTTATGCAGTGATCACCTATTGCGTATTGTATTCATGCTGTGATACTCTATTACTTTTTACCCTGGATGACGCTGCATACATTGCGTGTGCCTTATAAATAAAATCTAATATCATTTTGGACAAATTAGGTTCTTTAAGCCTTCATCTTGTTTTTGTTTTTTCATGCTTCAATCCTTTTTTTTTTTTTCTTTTTTCGATGAAGTCAGAATTATTAAAATGTACAAACTAAAAAGTATCAAGTCGATGGAAGATAACCGATTTAATGCAGACCTGTAGTGAATTATTGGCATTGCATTAGGAGTGCTTAGAGAACATAAACATTGTGATTTAAGCTTACTGATTTTTTTTTTCTCTTATAGACTAACATGGTGTCTTTAGAAGGCCTTACCAAAGTTGTTGATCCTTCCCAGCTAACACCAGAATTTGATGGCTGCTTGGAATACAATCATGAAGAGTGGATAGAGATAAGAGTGGCATTTGAGGATTTCATAAGCAACGCTACTCACATGCTTTCACGACTGGAGGAGCTGCAGGAGATGCTTGCTAATAAGGAGTTGCCCCAGGACTTGGAAGGTGCTAGGAACATGATTGATTCACATTCACAGTTGAAAAAAAGGGTAACAAAGGCTCCAATTGAAAACCTTGATATAGAAGGACAGAAGCTTCTACAAAGAATACAAAACAGTGAAAGTTTTCCCAAAAAAAACTCTAGCTCTGGAAATGCTGACCTACAAAATTTTTTACCCAAAGTATCGACAATGTTAGATAGACTTCATTCTACAAGGCAACATCTTCATCAAGTTTGGCATCATCAGAAGCTGAAACTGGACCAATGCTTTCAACTCAGATTATTTGAGCAGGATGCTGAGAAGGTAACTTTCATTTTCTATGTATATAATGTGGACAGTACATAAACAGTATGAGGGATGAAATTGACGTTTATAATTAGTATATATATGTTAATCTGTACATAAATGTTATAAGGAATGAAATTAAAGCTTTTAATTAGGAGCCTGTTTTGTAGTTGCATTGAGCTTTTTACTTGTGTACTGCTCACACAACATATATTTCACATTGAAACTAAAGTGTTCAAGGGCTGCCAAATTTAAAAATGGTTTATCCATTACTAAGTGGTTTTTGAATCCTTCACAAATGCAAAGATAAAAGTTTAAATAACGCATTTTGTTATGTATGCAGGTATTGTCACAGTTCCAGGTGCGGCAATTCTCCAGGTACGCCTATCTGAGAATGCTGCCCGTGACACCTTACTGATTACCTCTGCACGTGTGGTAAATCAATGTGGTATCTGCTACCAGCAGAAGTAACTTATGGGTCAAGGCCATGGTGAGCTCCTGCTCTCACCCCCCAAACACAATTATTAATATGTAAAAATTAGGTAACATGAGCCTCTCTGGGTTTTGGTGAGAAAACAGATTCCAGAATTTAAATTAAGATTTATTAACCCAAGAAATTCAAACCTTATAGTTAAAGAAAAATTTCAAGAATTAAAATAAGGGAAAAAAGTGACAACATCATATCACCTAGGTAGGGCTGAACGCTGATTGAGGTGAATTCTCCTCTGGTAGATATGTTTCACCATGATCATCTAGATCACTTCACCATAATAAGCAACTTGCAGCCAGAGTTTCACTGCAGTCCCCCCCTTGGAAGCATTTTAACCCTCCCAAAAGCCAGAGTGGATTGAGTCTCAGTTTACACTGTGGCTTATCAGCCTTTCTGGCAGGGGCAGATGACCTTATCTTTATGGCCTTGTTTGAAGCTCTGGACCTGGTCTGATAATCAGCCTATACTGTTTTCTCTTACGTCCTAGAGGATGCTGGGGTCCATATCAGTACCATGGGGTATAGACGGGTCCACCAGGAGCCATTGGCACTTTAAGAGTTTAATAGTGTGGGCTGGCTTATCCCTCTATGCCCCTCCTACCAGACTCAGTCTAGAAAATGTGCCCGGAGGAGCCGGTCACAGCTAGGGGAGCTCTGAGTTCTCTTGGTAAGAGTTTTATTTCTTTCTTTCAGGATTTTTTGTTTTACAGGGAATCTGTTGGCGACAGCCTCCCTGCAGCGTGGGACGGGGTGGGGGTGGGGGTGCAGTGTCCGACCCACGGGGTCATGAGCCACTGCTCCCGCTGACTAGATGTTAGCTTTGGGGGGTCCGATCTCGCCCCGCCACAGAGGAACGCTCGCCCCAGCAGCCGGCCGCCACCCCCCCCCCCCCCCTCCCCAGGTGCTGAACATGGCGAGTTAGTCACTATCCCCCCTTGCAAGCAGGGGGACAGTGTGGAGAGGGCGGCTGTTAGGGCTGGAGCGCAGCCTTGACCGTGCTCCTGGGCGGCTCAGTGTACCTTGGTGCAGCGCCGGGGGGAGCATCCTGGTCCTGCTCCAGACCCCACACTGGTCATCTCCTGACGAGGTCTGCGGATCCAGGTCAGCCACTGTTCCTCCAGGCCAGTATAATCTCTTTACAGAGCGGGAAGCCGGTGCCATTGAAGTGGTCGGAGCTTCTCCTCAGAGCGGACCCAGCAGCATTCAGCGCCATTTTTCCTGCCTGCACTACCTGCCAAGTGGATCCAGGTCTCTCCAGAGCAATCTCCAGCTATCTGTACGGTACCAAGGGGGTTGTAGAAGGGGGGGAAGCTGTATACAGGCTGTGTCACCTATTAAGGGACACAATCAGCACTGGTTAGGGACTCCCTATACCTTTAATAGCGCTGTGTGTGGGTTGGCTCCAATCTCTGTGTCTCTCTGCCATTCTTTGGGGGGAAACTCTGCCTTCATAATATCCTGTGTGTTTGTGGGGTGTTGTGTGTGTGTGTGTGTGTGTGTGTCTGTGTGTCTGTGTTTTTGTGTATTAACATGTCTACGGACAATGTATCATATGCTGCAGAGGATTTATCCTCACAAGAGGACTCGATTCCATGTAATCAGGATTGCACAGTTTTAGCGCAGATCCCTGATAGAGAGCGAGAATGGTTAGTCTCTCTGAGGGGGGCTATTTCCCAGATTTTTGATAGAGTTGCTAGGACTGAGCATGCCACTCAGGTCCTCCAGTCCTCTATGGTTGTTTGGTTTGATACTGCCTCCTTGGGGTCCCCTGCGATTCATTCTCAGAAACGTGCACTTGCAATGTTGCAGGATGACACGGACACCGACCCTGACACTGCAGACGGTGACAGGATGTGTCGAGGGGAACGGCATCACTTGCCAAGGGGGTACAGTTGATAATTGCGGCTGTTAGAGATGTTTTGCACATTTCGGACACAGATCCAGAACATATGGAGGAGGCCACAACGAAAGTGTCAAAGATTCTTCGTTGGGCAGAACACCATCTGCCAGCCCTATCAGCAGTTTTCATTCCAGGGGTCCTGAACTGGGAGAGATCTTTCAACTCCTCGTGGAACAGTGAGGTCTACCAGATGAAGACCTGATGGCGTCTCGACACAATCACAAGGTTCTGCTCTTCGGAGCAAGGACAAGGAACCCTCAAGCAGCATTCGTGGACGCATTGGCAATTCTATAGAACTTTCGACTGCCGTACTTGTTTCCTCCAGTGTCACTCCTGCCCAGGGTAATTCGGAAGTTCAAGCAAGAAGGAGGAATACTACTTCTAATCGCTCCAGCATGGCCCAGACTGCATTGGTTCTCATACCTGCAGGGTCCATCGATAGAGCGTCCTCTTCTGCTTCAGCAGCGCACAGACCTCCTCGTTGTGGGCCCTTGTGTCTACCAGGATTTGGCCCGACTGGCTTTGACGTCGTGGCTCTTGTAGCTTCCGTACTGAGGGCCAAAGGTTTTTCTGATGCGGTCATTCAAACTATGTTGAAGGCTCGTAAACCGGCTTCTGCTCGGATTTACTACGCCTGGTGTGCGACTAACAATTATTATGCATGAAAGTTCAGTACTTGCAAACTTTTGGCTTTCCTGCAACAGGTCCTGGAATTAGGCCTTTGTGTGGCCTCCCTCAAGGTTCATATTTCTGCCTTGTCGATATGGTTTCAGAGAAAAATTGCGACGGAGTCCTCCGGTTTCACGCCCTCTTGAACTCTCTCTTTAAAGTTATCATACATTCACTCAGGGTGTTTTGCGGATTCAACCTCCCTATGTCCCGCCTGTGGTTTCTTGGGATTTGTCGGCTGTTCTGGATGCCTTACAAGAGTCTCCCGTTTGAACCTATTAAGTCTGTGGACCTTAAGTGGCTTACTCTTAAGGTCCTGTTTTTGATGGCTATTGCATCTGCTAGACGGGTTTCAGACTTGGGTGCCTTGTCCTGTCGGTCACCCTTTCTGATTTTTCACAGTGACCGCGCGGTTCTTAGAACTCGTGCTTCCGGCCTTACCTCTCCAGGTTTATCCTCCAAAGAGCTGTCTTTGGATTTGGTACGGTCTCTCCGTATTTATGTGAAGAAGACAGCTTCTCTTAGCAGATCTGATTCCCACTTTGTCCTTTTTGGTTTTAACAAACGTGGCTGGCCTGCTAACAAGCAGACCTTGGCCAGATAGATTAGAATGGTGATTGCACATGCTTATGTACAGGCTGGCCTTCCAGCTCCTGCTACCATCAAATCCCATTCTACTTTGTTAGTTGGACCTTCTTGGGCAGCCCGCCGTGGTGCGACCCTTGAACAATTGTGCAAGGTGGCTACTTGGTCCTCAGTTAACATGTTCATAAGGTTCTATGCCTTCGATACTTCCGCCTCACAGGATGCTTCCTTTGGACGCCCGGTTCTTGTGCCTGCTACAGTGCGTCCCCTCCCATGAGGAACTGCTTTAGTACATCCCCGATTGTTATCCCTGTGGAACCCCAATGTACCCTGCTGCAGAAAAGGAGATTTATGTTAAGAACTTACCTTTGTTAAATCTTTCTACGAGGTACACTGGGTTCCACAGGGCGCCCACCCTGATGCACTTAGCTTCTTTGGGTTTGTATGGCATTAGCCGCTAAATACTTTCTCCTGTCATGAGAATGTGGTGTACGTGGCTACTAATGGTGTTGTCTCTTACCACCTCCTGCATTGGACTGGTTAACAAAACTGAGCTCTTGTGCACAGAGGCGGGGTTATAGAGGAGGCGACGCTGTGCATCTTGGGAATAGTCAAAGCTTTTAGCCTGTTGGTGCCTCGTATCAAGATACAACTCTACACCCCGATGTTATCCCTGTGGAACCCAGTGTACCTCGCAGAAAGAGATTTAACAAAGGTAAGTTCTTACCATAAATCTCCTTTTTTAATAATGCCAACTCCGATATACCCACTCTGTCCCTTACAGGTATGGTTTATTTGCTGAATATATGCTAAGAATATAACCATTGGCTTCAATTATAAGATGGTTGTTTTCCTAAATAGCCGTAATACTTGAATTGTAGTCAAGTTCTTGTGACCACGGACGCGAGCCTCCGAGGATGGGGAGCAGTCACACAAGTAAAAATATTTCAGGGAATATGGTCAAGCCAGGAGGGTTGTCTACACATCAGTGTGCTGGAATTAAGGGCCATATACAACGGCCTGCAACAGGCGGAGAAGCTTCTTCACAACCTAGCCGTACTGATCCAATCGGACAACGTCACAGCCGTGGCACATGTAAACCGCCAGGGCGGGACAAGGAGCAGAGCAGCAATAGCAGAAGCCACCAGGATTCTTCGCTGGGCGGATAATGATGTAAGCGCTCTGTCAGCGGTCTTCAATCCGGGAGTAGACAACTGGGAAGCAGACTTTCTCTGCAGACGCGATCTCCATCCAGGAGAGTGGGGACTACATCAAGAGTTATTTGCAGAGGTAACAAGTCGTTGGGGACTTTCTCAAATAGACATGATGGCGTCACGCCTCAACAGAAAGCTTTGGACGTATTGTTCCAGGTCAAGGGACCCTCAGGCAGTGGTGCTGGATGCCCTGGTGACACCGTGGGTGTTTCAGTCTGGCTACGTGTTCCCTCCACTTCCACTTATCTCAAAAATACTGAAAATCATAAGACGAACAAGGGTGCAGACAATACTCATTTTTCCAGATTGGCCTTGAAGGGCCTGGTATTCAGATCTTCAGGAAATTATCACAGAAGATCCGTGGCCTCTTCCTCTCAGGGAGGACCTGTTACAACAGGGGCCCTGTGTGTTCCAAGACTTACCGCGGTTACTTTTGACGGCATGGCGGTTGAACACCAAATCCTAGCTAGGAAAGGTATTCCGGGGGAAGTCATCCCTACTCTAATCAAAGCTAGGAATGAGGTAACGGCGAAGCATTATCACCGTATCTGGAGGATTTATGTATCTTGGTGTGAAGCCAAGAATGCCCCTGTGGAAGATTTTCAGCTGGGTCGTTTTCTCCATTTTCTACAGACAGGAGTGGATATGGGCCTAAAGTTAGGCTCCATTAAGGTGCATATTTCGGCCTTATCTATATTCTTTCAGAAGGAATTGGCTTCTCTCCCAGAAGTCCAGACTTTTGTAAAGGGAGTGCTACACATCCAACCTCCTTTTGTGCCCCCAGTGGCACCGTGGGACCTTAACATGGTGTTACAGTTCCTTAAATCACACTGGTTTGAACCTCTTCAAAATGTTGAATTAAAATTTCTCACTTGGAAAGTGGTCATGTTGTTGGCCTTGGCATCTGCGATGCGGGTGTCTGAATTGGCGGCTTTGTCTCACAAGAGCCCCTATTTGATTTTCCATGTGGATCGAGCGGAGTTGAGAACTCGTCCTCAATTTGTACCTAAGGTGGTTTCGTCGTTCCATATGAACCAACCTATTGTAGTGCCTGTGGCTACGGGTGACTTGGAGGATTTCAAGTCCCTGGATGTAGTCAGGGCCTTAAAAATTTATGTAGCCAGGACGGCTTCGGAAAAAGGAGGCACTGTTTGTCCTGTATGCGGCCAACAAAGTTGACGCTCCTGCTTCTAAGCAGACTATTGCTCGCTGGATCTGTAACACGATTCAGCAGGCTCATTCCACGGCGGGATTGCAGTTACCAAATTCTGCCTCCCGGTCTGGAGCTTTGGTATATTCCCCATGGTCCTTACGGAGTCCCCAGCATCCTCTAGGACGTAAGAGAAATTAAGATTTTAAACCTACTGGTAAATCTTTTTCTCCTAGTCCGTAGAGAATGCTGGGCGCCCGTCCCAGTGCAGACAATTTCTGCAAGGCTTGTATATAGTTGTTGCTTCCATAAAGGTTATGTTACAGTTGTGATCAGTCTCTGGCTGATGCTGTTTTATTCATACTGTTAACTGGTTTGGTATATTCCATGTTGTACGGTGTGTATGGTGTGGGCTGGTATGTATCTCGCCCTTAGATTAACAAAAATCCTTTCCTCATACTGTCCGTCACTTCTGGGCACAGTTCTTTAACTGAGGTCTGGAGGAGGGTCATAGAGGGAGGAGCCAGTTCACACCCATCTAAAGTCTTAGAGTGCCCATGTCTCCTGCGTAGCCCGTCTATGCCCCATGGTCCTTACGGAGTCCCCAGCATCCTCTACGGACTAGGAGAAAAAGATTTACCGGTAGGTTTAAAATCTTATTATAACATTAGGTGAGCGTGCCTAATATTGAAATAAAGCACTGAAGGTTTTGTATAATAAATATACATATACAATTCGTAGTGTGTGAACTGGCAAATCTCTCTGCGTTTCTTTGACAGATTTTAGTGTGGGTCTGTAACAGATAGCTCCCCTGTATGATCGAGATGTGAAAGTGCACGTTTGTGACATGTCAGACAATGAAGAGAGCTCTAACCCTGAGGAAGCCATTTTAGATACACAGGAGTGTAATGTGGTTGCCCTTCCCTTACAGAAGAAGCAAGAGTGGGTGAGAAAATTACAAAGTAATATGTCAAAGCTTTTTAGAAAATTCTCTGAGTCTGAACAACAGACAAAATACTGGAGAAAGTCAGTAGAGGATGTACTATTTGCTGATTCCTCCACGTCATCCACACAGGACCCCTCAAGTTCCCAGAAAAGGTCTCTGGCCCAGAAGGGGACACAGACACAGATTTCGACTCTGACGTTGACGCTGGGTATTTGAGAGGAGTAGACCCCAAATTAGCCAAACGCATACAATGTATGATAGTTGCTATAAAGGAAGTGTTGGAGTTTCCTGAAACACTGGTCCCTGAGGAAAAGGATTATTTTTAATTAAATAAAGGTTGTGACTTTTCCTCCTTCAAAGGACTTGAATGCGTTCTTTGAAGAATCCTTGGCTAACCCAGAGAAGAAATGTACCCTTCCCGGAAGGATACGTGTGGCGTACCCTTTCCCTGAGGAAGACGGGCACAAATAGGAGACACCCCCAATGATAGCTTTGCCTGCCCCTGGATCAACCTCTTTAAAAGATCCAGCTGACTGTATTTTAGAAACAACCCTAGAATCCATATCTACGGCTAATTGAACGGTATTCAGGCCCACCATTGCTTGTGCGTGGGTAGGTAACGCTGTGGAAAAATGGTCTGACTGCTTGTTAAAATAGACACAGTTGACAGGGATGAAATAGTCCTAACTCTGCCATGTCAAAAATACTGCAGTTTACAGTTGAAGCTATGAAGGATATTGGGTTGCTGAGTTCAAGATCCTCCGCTATGGCGATTACAGCCGCAGGCCGCTGTGGATCTGCCAATGGAATGCTGATGCGTAATTTAAAATAAAAAAAATAAAAAAAATATTGAGGCGCTTCCTTACAATGGAGAAGCCCTCTTTGGAGACAAGCTGGATGCCATGATTTCAAAGCCAAATCAGCATTTCTGCTCTCCGCAGCTGCTCCACCTAGGAAATTATTTCATTCTCATACGATGCAATCCTTTCGGCCCAACAAGTCCTTCTTCACATGATGAGGTCGAGGAAGAGGTAAAAACTCTACAACACCATCAGGCTCGCAGGAGCAGAAGTCAACAGCTACTTCTGCTAAAACCTCAGCATGACGCTGGGGCTCCCCTGTGGGAGTACGATCGGGTGGGGGCACGTCTACGGTCTTTCAGCCAGGTTTGGGTTCATCTCTGATCTGGATCCTTGGGTATTGCAGATAGTATCCCAAGGGTACAAATTGGAATTTCTGGACCTTTCCCCATGCCGATTTTTCAAATCAGCCTTACCAGCTTCTGTTCAGGACAGAGAAATAGTGCTGAACGCAATACAGAAATTTTGTCAAGACAACGTAATTTCCTTAGTTTCTGTTTCACAACAGGAAAAAGGGTTTTATTCAAGTCTGTTTCTAGTGCCGAAACCGGATGCCTCGGTCAGACCGATTTTAAACCTAAAGACTCTGAACCTTTATTTGAAAAGGTTCAAATTCAAGATGGAATCCCTGAGAACGGTGATCTCCAGCTTGGAGGAAAAGGAATTTCTGGTATTGATGGACATCAAAGACGCTTATTTACATGTTCCCATCTACCCGCCGCATCAGGCATACCTGAGGTTTGCGGTGCAGAACTGCCCACTACTACCAGTTCCAAACATTGGCTTTCGGGCTCTCCACGGCTCCGAGAATTTTCACCAAAGTGATGGCGGAGATGATGGTTTTTCTTCGCAAGAAAAGAGTCATCCCATACTTGGACAATCTCCTCATAAAAGCGTGATCCAGGGAGAAACTAGTGCAGAACATTGCACTTTTCAACAGCACGGTTTGATCATAAATCTTCCAAAATCACAATTGGAACCCACAAAGCTGTTATCATTTCTGGGAATGATATTGGACACGGAAGCACAAAAAGTATTCCTACCGGTGGAAAAGGCTCTGGAGATCCAGAGGATGGTCAAACGAGTTTTAAAACTAGCACGCGTATCGATTCATCAGTGCATCCGCCTGCTGGGGAAGATGGTAGCGGCCTACGAGGCTCTACAGTTTGGCCGATTCCATGCCAGGGTGTTCAAATGGGACCTACTGGACAAGTGGTCCGGATCGCACCTATGCATGCACCGAAGGATAATCCTGTCAACAAAAGCCAGAATTTCACTCTTGTGGTGGCTTCAAAGTTTTCACCTCCTGGAGGGACGCAGGTTCGGGATTCAGACTTGGATCCTGGTGACCACCGATGCAAGCCTACGAGGTTGGGGAGCAGTCACGCAAGGGGAAAGCTTCCAAGGACGATGGTCAAGAAGTACTCCTTCACATAAGCATTCTGGAATTGATAGCTGTGTACAGTAGCCTTCATCAAGCGGCACACTTTCTTCAAGGTCGTCCCATACAGATCCAGTCAGACAATGTAACGGCAGTAGCTTACATAAACCGCCAGGGCGGAACAAAAAGCAGAGCGGCTATGGCAGAGGTGACAAAGATACTCCTCTGGGCAGAAAGAAATGCAAAAGCTCTGTCGCCAATTTTCATTCCGGGAGTGGACTTCTGGGAAGCAGACTTCCTCAGCAGACACGATCTCCATCCAGGAGAATGGGGCCTCCACCCAGAAGTCTTTGCAGAGGTAGCAGATCGTTGGGGCATTCCTCAAATAGATATGATGGCATCGCGTCTTAACAAGAAGCTTCAGAAATATTGTTCCAGGTCAAGAGACCCACAAGCAATAGAAGTGGATGCTTTGGTGACCCAGTGGGTGTTTCAGTCGGTGTATCTGTTCCCTCCACTTCCACTAATACCAAAAGTTCTCAAGATCATCAGAAGATCAAGGGTTTGAGCAATTCTCATTGCTCCAGACTGTCCAAGGAGGGTTTGGTATCCAGATCTTCAGGAGTTATTACTGGAAGATCCTCAGCCTTTTCCTCTTCGAGAGCACCTCCTTAAGCAGGGGCCGTTTGTTTATCAAGACTTACCGCGGCTGCGTTTGACGGCATGGCTGTTGAGTGCCAGATCCTAGCCCGTAAGGGTATTCCCAATGAAGTCATTCCCACACTAATTCTGGCCAGGAAAGGGGTAACGTCCAAACATTACCTTCGTATTTGGAGAAAATATGTATCTTGGTGTGAATCCAAGAAGTCTGTTGTGGTGGAGATTAAATTAGGACGTCTTCTCCTATTTATACAGGCAGGTGTGGATGCTGGCTTGAGATTAGGATCTATCAAGGTCCAAATTTCGGCCTTGTCCATTTTCTTTCAGAAACAGTTGGCTTCTCTTCCTGAGGTCCAGACATTCGTGAAGGGGGTTCTACGCATCCAAACTCCCTTTGTTCCTCCTGCGTCGCCAAGGGATCTTAATGTGGTGTTGCAGTTCCTTAAATCGGACTGGTTTGAGCCTCTAAAAGAGGTAGAGTTGAAGTTTCTCTCATGCTGTTGGCCTTGGCCTCAGACAGACGAGTGTCTGAATTAGGGGCTCTGTCACACAAGAGTCCTTATTTGATTTTTCATGAAGATAGAGCTGAACTGCGGACGCGTCATCATTTTCTTCCAAGGTTGTGTCTTCTTTCCATATAAACCAACCTGTGGTGGTGCCTGTGACTTCTGACACCTCAGCCGTTTCAAAGTCCTTGGATGTCGTCAGAGCATTGGAGACTTATGTTGCAAGAACGGCCCGGATAATGAAAACAGAATCTTTGTTTGTCCTCTTATGACCCCAACAAGATTGGGGGTCCAGCTTCTAAACAGACTATTACGCGCTGGATCAGAGGTACCATTCAGCACGCTTATTCCACGGCAGGATTGCCGTTACGGAGTTCGGTAAAGGCCCACTCTACAAGGAAAGTGGGTTCTTCCTGAGCGGCTACCCGGGGTGTCTCGGCGTTGCAAATTTGCCGAGCAGCTACTTGGTCAGGGCAAACACGTTTGCTAAGTTTTACAGGTTTGACACCTTGGCTGCTGACTACCTTCAGTTTGGTCAGTCAGTTCTGCAGGAACATTAGCACTTTCTCGCCCGTACTGGGAGCTTTGGTACATCCCCATGGTACTAAAATGGACCCCAGCATCCTCTAGGACGTAAGAGAAAATAGGATCTTAATTACCTACCGGTAAATCCTTTTCTCGTAGTCCGTAGAAGATGCTGGGCGCCCGCCCAGTGCTAATTTTTCCTGCAGAATTACATTTTATCTTTTTACAGAGGTTCTTATGTGTTAAGATGTAAACAGCTGTTGCGTTTTGCATGCACGTTAGCATGGGTTATGTTGAAAGCCATGTTAGGTGGCATGTTTTGTATGGTGTGAATTTCGCCACTAGTTTAATGTAAATTCTTCTCTCGAAGTTGTCCTTCTCCTCGGGCACAGTTCCTATACTGAGGCCTGGAGGAGCCGTATAGAGGTAGGAGCCAGTTCACACTGTTGAAAAGTCTTAAAGTGCCGAAGGCTCCTGCGGAACAGTCTATACCCCATGGTACTAAAATGTACCCCAGCATAGTCTACGGATTACGAGAAAAGGATTTACCAGTAGGTAATTAAAAGACGATTTTTTTAATTTTTTTTTTAGCGTTTGTTATTTTACAGGGAGGCTGCTGGCAACAGCCTCCCTGCTTTGTGGGACTAAGGGTGGGAGTAGTGTCCGCCCTGCGGGGTCTGAACCACTATCTCTGCTGACAGGACACTGAGCTCCTGAGGGGATAGAACGTTCCTTACCACAGGGGATCTCTCACCCCAGCATTATGCCGCCGCCCCCTTACAGAGCTGAAGATTTGTGGCGAGTGAGTCACCGACCCCTCTAGCAAGCGGGGGGCCGGTGTGGAGATGGCGGCATAAGGGTAGAAGCGCAGTATTAACTGCGTTCCGGAGGTTCAGCGGTACATAGTGCGGCGCTGTGAGGGGCACCCTGAGCCAGCGCCTATACCCTACACTGGTCACACAGCCTGTCGGGGGTCTCGGGATCTCAGCCAGCACAAATCCTCAGGCCAGTATAATCCTATGAAGAGCTGGAAGACCGTGCCATTTTGGGGGCGTAGCCTCTCCTCAGATGGACCCAGCAGCGTTCAGCGCCATTTTCCTGCCTACACAATGCTGTCAGTGAAGAGCAAGTCCCTCCACAGCAACTCCAGCTATCTTCTCACGGTACCAAGAGGTTGTAGAAGGAATGGGGTGGGGGGGCGGCAAAATGACTGAGTAACCTATTAAGGTGCACAGTCAGCGGTGATAGGGGGTCTCTCTTTATATTAAAATCGCTATGTGTGGTTTGGCTCCAATCTCTGTGACTCTTGCCATTCTTGGGGGTGAAACTCTGTCTGCCCTCTTCTGTGTGTGTGTGTGTGTGTGTGTGTGTGTGTGGAGTGTCTGTGCTCTCCATTAAGCAATGTCCAGGGACTCTGTGCCAAATGCTGCAGAGGATATGTCCTTTCAGGATGATCCCATTCCATGTAATCAGGATTGCACTGGTTTAGCACAGATTCCAGCAAGTCAGCCTGAGTGGTTATCCTCTATCAAATCTATGATTTCTCAGATTTCAAATAGGGTTGCACAAAATTAATCTGCAACTCTTTTCAGAACTCTGACAGTCTGGCACAGTTCTGGTACATCAGGGTTTCCCGCTGTATATTCACATAAACGTGTTCTTGCTCAGATCATGCAGGATGATACCGATTCTGATACTGCAGACTGTGATGGGGATGTGTTGCGGGAAGCTGCATCTCTTGCAAAAGGGGTGCAGTTGATGATAGAGGCTATTAGGGATTTTTTGAATATTGCTGATACAACACCCGAGCAGGTTGAGGAGCCTCACTAACCTTCCCTGCGTCAAAGGAATAAATGCTATATTTGAAAAGGCTTGGGAAAACCTGGATAAAAAATTCCAGGTCCCTAAAAGGATTCTGGTAGCATTTCCTTTCCCGATAGAGGATAGGGAAAAAATTGGAAAACCCGCCTATTGTTGACGTGTCAGTATCCAGACTTTCAAAAAAAATGTTTTTTTACCTGTTCCAGGATCTATCGCCTTGAAAGAGCCGGCTGATCGTAAAATTGATAAAACGCTCAAATCCATGTATACGCTTCTGGGGCAATACTACGTCCCACTATTGCCAGTGCTTGGATTGCCAAAGTAGACACGTTACTTGAGAACTTGGATACTATGGAGAAATGTGATGTTGAATTGTTTTACGTAACATTCAGGATTCGGCAGGATTTCTGGTAGAATCCATGAAAGACATGGGTTCCATGGCTGTGGGGATTTCCTCCATGTCAGTATCCTCTCGTCGAGGACTGTGGTTGCGCCAGTGGTCTGCCGACGCGGAATCCCGGAAAAGTGTGGAGACCCTACCCTACACAGGTCAGGCTTTCTTTGGGGAAGCGTTGGATGCGTGGATCTCCACGTCTACAGCTGGCAAGTCACCCTTTCTTACCTCGGCTACACCTGCTCCGAAGAAACCCTTTTCTTCAGCTACATCACAGCCCTTTCGGTCTAACAAGCACAGAAAGGTCAAGCCGTCCAACACTTTCTTTCGTGGAGGTTGGCCCAAGTTCAAGAAACCTGCGGCTTCAGGTTCCCAGGAACAGAAACCTGCTTCAGGTACACCAAAGTCCTCTGCATGACGGTGGACTGCACGCCCTGGAGGTGAGGCTGGTGGGAGCGAGACTCAAGACATTTCAGTCATGTCTGGGTGCCCTCCAGCCCGGACCCCTGGGTGCAAGATATTGTGTCGCAGGGGTACAGGCTGTAATTTCTCTTTTTCCTCACCGATTTTTCAGATCAGGCTTGCCAGCTCTGCTGGCAGACAGGACTTTCGTGCAAGAAGCTGTCCAGAAGTTAGTGGAGATAGGTTATTGTACCAGTACCTCCTCATATGCAAAACAAAGGTTACTATTCGAGCCTTTTCATGGTACTGAAACCAGATGGTTCGGTCAGGCCCATTCTGAACTTAAAATCATTAAATTCCTTTCTGAGGCAGTCAAAGTTCAAAATGGAGTCTCTAAGGGCAGTGATATCAGGTCTGGAGGAGGGGGAATTCCTAGTATCCCTGGATATCAAGGATGCGTACCTCTACATTCTAATTTGGCTCCCGCATCAAGCTGAACTTCGATTCGCATTGTTGGACTGTCACTTTCAGTTCCAGGCCCTCCCATTCGGGCTCTCCACAGCACCGAGGGTATTCAACAAGGTGATGGCGGAAATGATGATTCTCCTCCGCAGACAGGAGGTGAACATAATACCGTATCTGGAAGATCTGCTGATGAAGTCCAAGGAGAAGCTGTTACGGTCCATAACAGTCACGACCCAGCTTCTCAGGGAACATGGTTGGATCCTGAATCTTCCAAAATCACAATTGGAACCAACCAGGAGGTTGTCCTTTCTGGGAATGATCCTCAACACGGAGGTGCAGAGGGTTTTTCTCCCAGAGGAAAAAGCATTGATGATTCAAACAATGGTCCGGGATGTTCTGAAGCCTGCCCGGGTGTCCGTTCATCAGTGCATTCGCCTTCTGAAGGAGATGGTGGCCTCTTACGAGGCTCTGCAGTACCGGAGGTTTCATGCTCGGTCTTTCCAACTGGATCTCCTGGACAAGTGGTCTGGATCCAATTACACATGCACCAGTGAATATGTCTGTCGCCAAAGGCCAGGATTTCACTCCTCTGGTGGCTGCAATTACCTCAGCTTCTGGAGGGCCGCAGGTTCGGGATTCAGGACTGGATCCTTCTAACCACGGATGCATGTTTCCGGGGCTGGGGCACAGTCACTCAAGGGGAATCCTTCCAAGGAAGGTCGTCAAGACTGGAAGCCGGCCTGCCGATGATTATTCTGGAACTAAGCCGTCTACAACGATCTTCTCCAAGCGGCCCATCTTCTGAGAAATCGGGCCATTCAAGTGCAGTCAGACAATGTGACAACGGTGGCTTACATAAACAGACAGGGCGGAACAAAGAGCAGAGCTGCAATGGCAGAGGTAACAAGAATCATCCTCTGGGCAGAAAAGCACGTGTTGGCTCTGTCGGCAATCTTCATTCCGGGAGTAGACAACTGTGAAGCGGACTTCCTCAGCAGACACGATCTCCATGTAGGGGAGTGGGGCCTCCATCCGGAAGGTGTTCAAGGAGGTAACAGATCTTTGGGGCGTACTCCAGATCGACATGATGGCCTCTCGTCTCAACAAGAAGCTTCGCCGATATTGTTCCAGGTCGAGGGACCCGCAAGCAGTGGCGGTGGACGCCCTAGTTACTCCATGGGTGTTCCAGTCGGTGTACGTGTTTCCTCCACTAATGGTGTCCATACACTTGTGCGATGTGACGCCACATCGCACAAGTGGGGTCTTCCTGGGCAGCTGCCCGGGGTGTCTCGGCGTTACAACTTTGTAGAGCTGCAACTTGGTCTGGATCAAACACGTTTGCAAAGTTTTACAAGTTCGATACTTTGACTGAACTTCAGATCATCAGAGGCCAATCAGTTCTGCAGGAGCCTCCGCGCTCTCCCTTCCGTTCTGGGAGCTTTGGTACATCCCCATGGTACTAATGTGGACCCCAGCGTCCTCTAGGACGTAAGCGAAAAGAGGATTTTGGTTGCCTAACCGTAAATCCATTTCTCGTAGTCCGTAGAGGATGCTGGGCGCTCGCCCAGCGCTTCGTTTTCCTGCAGTTATCTGGTTCAGTACAACTTTGTTTTTAGATAAGTACTGTATTGTTACTTGGTAAGTAATGTTTTCAGCGGTTGCTGAGTTTTCAACCTAAGTTAGCTTGATGTGCCTTGTATGTGTGAGCTGGTATGAATCTCGCCACTATCTGTGTTAAATCCTTCACTCGAGGATGTCCGTCTCCTCGGGCACATTTTCTAGACTGAGTCTGGTAGGAGGGGCATAGAGGGAGGAGCTAGCCCACACTCTCAAACTCTTAAAGTTCCAATGGCTTCTGGTGGACATGTCTGTGGGTGTAGTATTGTATGCCGGCGGCCGGGCTCCCAGCGACCAGCATACCGGCGCCGGGATCCCGACCGCCGGCATACCGACAACGTGGCGAGGACAAATTAGCCCCTTGTGGGCACGCTAATTCTCCCTCCAGGGTGGTCGTGGACCCCCCAAGAGGGAGAAAAAGTGTTGGTATGCCTGCTGTCGGGATTCCGGGGCCGGTATACTGCGCACCGGGATCCCGGCAGCCGGCAAACTGAAGACCACCCCCGTCTATACACCATGGTACTAATGTGGACCCGGCATCCTCTACGGACTACAAGAAAAGGATTAACCGGTAGGTAACTAATATCCTAATATTTTTTTATTTTTTTTATCCAGCTGGGAGATAGTTGATGATCTTTTCAGACCTAACAAAGTTTGGATCCTGACATAGTGCCTATTGAGATTTTGTGCCTGCTTAGCAATGGATAATACACCCTTACATTTGCACACACATTTCTTAGGAACTCATTTGAAATAAAAGCAAAAAAACAAATATATAATCATTACGTAAAATTAATGTTTAGGTCAATTAACTATTTTGGACATCATTATATACACAAACAAAAAATAAATTCTAGAATTTTAGAGTCCAGGTTAGGTTTGAAATTATTGACTAAAATGATTTCAATATTTTCTGGTCAGTGTTGCATCTTGCCCCAGACAAGGGGGTATATTCAATTGAAGTCGAAAGCTGCAGTCTGTCGAAAAGACGTCGGTTTTCAACTTTTTCAGGTCGGAAGCGGTTCCAACCTATTCAATCTATCCCCAAATTATTCGACAAGTCGAGGAATTCGACTTGTCGAAAAGCACGTGAATCGGCGGAATTGCTGCCGATCCGCGTGCTTGTGTCGAAAACTTCTTTTCGACCATCTCAATTCGACGTTTAAAAAAAGTCGAAGTGAGATACGGGAGCAGAAACGAGGAAAGCAGCGCCGGAGGATGTCACAGCTGCCGCTCACAGCAGCGTCCACCCTTCTCCAGCAAGCGAGAGTTGAGCGGCGGCTGTGATACCAGTACGGGGGGGCGGAAGAGACTGGGGAGAGCAGTGCTACAGCAGCGGCTATATAGCCGCTGCTGTTGCGCTGCTCCTCTCCCCGTATGCCCGCGGCTCTCCCGCATCTCAATTCTACTTCTTTTTTAAAAGTCGAATTGAGAATGCATTGAATATCCCAGGTCGGATCCATTCCGACAAATGAATGTCGGAATGGATCCGACTTCAGTTGAATATACCCCAAGGTGTTTTAACAATCACATGAATATTAACTTATATCATTGCTTCCCTCTCAAGTGTATTTTGCTATTTTATCGCTAATTGTATTAGCGCTTTAGGGTCCATTTCAAAGTAACTAACATTAAATATCCACTGTCTGTTACGTGAACAATATGGCATAACTTCCAAATAGATGGAATACGTATAAATTGTAGTATTACAAGATTAGAGGCATTTAATATATTTTTAGAAGTGTAATTTACTTTCTTTGCTGGAAAACTTATGTTGGCAATTAATTATAAATTCTGGTTCAGCTTGTTATATCTAAGGTTACATGTAATGAATGAATAAAAGTAATAGCATTTGTTTCAATATAGTTTTCTTCTCTATATAGTTTATGTAACAAGCATTTTTTTTCTTTGCTACAGTGTTAAATACTGTATGATCATGTATATTTAAATAAAATTCCATGAGTTTCAACTGTTTAATATTTGTAAAATAGATGTTCTTGTAACTAACGTTATGCTACACAGAGAATATAATACAAGAAAAAAAGTTCTCTAAGTAGAATTAAGTTTATTCTCATTATACTATAATCAGAGAAAATAATGTTTGTCACGCAGTTTGTGTGGCTTTGCCAAAGTACACAACACTAATACCCCTTTCACATCGCACAAATAACCCGGTATCGACACTGCATATTGCCGTGTCGAAACGGGTCAGTGTGCGATGTAAAAGCACTTTGGCCGAATTAGCGGGTCGCCTGAGCCGGTAATTCAACCCGGTAAAAAAGAAGGGTTATTACCGGGTTGAATACCGGGTCAGGCGCAGTGTGAATGGGAGCCGTTTCGATGCGACACGGCTCCCATTCACTGCATAGCGAGAGGCGACGCAGGAGATGAGCTTATCTCCCAGCGCCGCCTCCGCCCCTGCTGCTGCTGCGCCCCCCTGCTGCTATGGCAACCGACCCGGTATATTGCCGGGTCGGAAAGCCACCAAAGTAGAGCAAATGCCGGATCCCACCCAGTAAGGACACGTTTCTCTTACCGGGTGGGATCCGGCATTTGCGATCTGAAAGCGGCACAAATCTGTATTTATGGTGTCAATGTAGTCTTTATCAGGAAAAACATAATCCTGCAAACCCAAACTACATTTTCTATTCAAGTACTGTACAGTAAAGGTGCATACACACGGAGAGATTTTGGCTATGAGAGATTTTGACTAACTTTTCCCTTGAACTGGCAGTAGGAGATTTTGACTAACTTTACCAGAGATTTTGTCTAACTATGCAAGAGATTTTGGCTATGGGAGATTTTGGCTATGGGAGACTTTGACTATCTCATTTAAATAAGGGGATGAGTGTCATATATAGGACGATTTTACAGGGTGGCTGGTATTTAAATAGCTGAAAGTTAAAAAAAAAAATTGCGTGGGGTCCCCCCTCCTATGTAAAACCAGCCTCGGGCTCTTTGAGCCAGTCCTGGTTGTTAAAATACAGAGGAAAAAATGAGTAGGGTTCCCCCATATTTAGACAACCAGCACCGGGCTCTGCGTCCGGTCCTGGTTTAAAAAATACGGGGGACAAAAGACATAGGGGTCCCCCGTATTTTCCAAACCAGCACCGGGCTCCACTAGCCAGGGAGATAATGCCACAGCCGGGGGACACTTTTATATTGGTCCCTGCGGCCGTGCCATTACCCCCCCAACTAGTCACCCCTGGCCGGGGTACACTGGAGGAGTGAGGACCCCTTAAATCAAGGAGTCCCCCCCCCTCCAGCCACCCAAGGGCCAGGGGTGAAGCCCGAGGCTGTCCCCCCCCATCCGTGGCCCGGTGGATGGGAGGCTGATAGCCTTTCAATAGTAATATTGTTCTTTACAGGAGTCCTACAGGTCCCAGCAAGCCTGCCCCAGCATGTTGGCACTTGGAGAACCACAAGTGCCAGCATGCCCGGACATAAAGGGCCCGCTGGCACCTGTAGTCCACCTGTAAAGAAAATATAAAAAAAAAAACACAACACATTCTTTTAAAAATCCTTTATTAAACTGGGTCTTCACCTGGGGGCGGCGGCCTTTAAGCTCTTTTGCATGGCCGCCGCCTTCCCAGGGCTTCCGGCGTCTTCACCTGGGGGGGCGCCACCTCCCCAGGGCTTCTGGGGTCTTGCTCCGGCGTCTTCACCTGGTGGGCGGCAGCTGCTAAGCTCTTTTGCATAGCCGCCGCCCATCCAGGACTTCCACGACGTCTTCACCTGGGAGGCGGCGGCCTTTAAGCTCTTTTGCATGGCCGCCGCCTTCCCAGGACTTCCAGCATCTTCACCTGGTGGGCGGCGGCTGCTAAGCTCTTTTGCATAGCCGCCGCCCATCCAGGACTTCCACGGCGTCTTCAGGAGCTCTTCTCCGCTCCTCCTCCGCCGTCGGACTGACAGCCGCTGCCTCGCGCTGACTTATATAAGTCAGCGGGAGGGGGCGGGGCGATGACGCGGCGAGCCGTGATTGGCTCGCGGCGGCCATCTTGAATTTCAAAAATGACGCTGAGGCGCCATTTTTGAAACTGGTACCGCTCCGCTGCCAAACTCTGCAATAGAAAGGTAAATTTCCCCCGCCCGCACCGCTGCCGCAACCCGCCGCCGCCCGCACCGCCGCCGCCCACACCGCCACCGCAACCCACCGCCGCCCACACCGCCGCCGCAACCCGCCGTCGCCCACACCGCCACCGCAACCCGCCGCCGCCACAACCCGCCGCCGCCCGCACCACCGCCGCCTGCACATCGCTATCGCTGGGAAAAATCGCTGGCCTCTTAAAGTGTTAGCGATTTTGACTAACTTTTGCAGCGACATAGCCAAAATTGACTTGCCTGCACTGACTATTTTTCCCAGCGATAGCGACCTAGCGGGGACGCGCATCGCTATCGCTAGCTGTGTACACACGGAGCGATCTGCACTAACTTTCTGAGCGATTTTGACTATATAGTCAAAATCGCTCAGTTATATCGCTCCGTGTGTATGCACCTTAAGAAAGTTGTCATTACTAATACTTATGTTTCCAATGTAGTTCTTGTGATCCCCTTTAACTGTAGGGTACATCACTACTGCAAGAGTTCACAGGTGGAACTGTGACCTGAGATTCAACTTCTCAGGTATTAGCAGTTGTAACAGCAGATTGATCAATATTTGCATGTTCATCAGGAGTTGAATTCATCAGCATTGTGTTTTCTTTTGCATGTACTAAGAAGTGCACTTTCATCTGTGTTTTTCATATAATTTCACACATTTCTTGACAGTAACCACACATCTTGTTCCACGTATTCCTTTTGCATCCTGGAGGTCAGCGAACATTAAGCCTAATACAAACCTGATCGCAGCAGCAAATTTGTTAGCTAATGGGCAAAACCATGTGCCCTGTAGGTGGGGCAGATATAACGTGCAGAGAGATTTAGATTTGATTGGGTTATATTGTTTCTGTGCAGGGTAAATACTGGCTGCTTTATTTTTACACTGCAATTTAGATTTCAATTTGAACACGCCCACCCACATCTAATGGTGCCCATACACTTGAGATTATCGGTACTATCCTTCGATTTCGACCACATCTGTGAGAGAAATCGGGGGATTGTATGCACATTTAAGGTACCTTTCGACGCGATGCGCGGGCACGCCGGTCGAATGTCACGTCTCAAGATATTATGTGCTGCACTTAATATTTTTCGAATCGGGGTGTCATTGCATGCTGTTCTTTTACCACTTTCGATTTATCACATCGCAATGTGCGTTATGTGAAGACAGGAGACGACTTCCTGGCCACTCCTGTTCCCCTCACTGCGCACATGACTGAAGAGGAGGCTGGAAGCACGCTGCAGAGCTCCGCACAAACAACGCACAAGGTAGGCTATACCACTGGCCACCAATGATTATTCATTTATACCAACACTGCCCACCCGCTATGCTGCTCTAGCCACATTTATATAGGCCCCTGCCCAAAATGCTGCGCCACTGCATGCCCCAGACAGCTGTGCCCTAAACGCCATTATACAGTGCCACTGACCACCAATGCTTACTATTCTTATTTAACACCACTGCACACCATTTCTGCTGCTCTACCCACGAATATACCAGCCCCCTGCCCAAAATGCTGCACTTCTGCAAGCCCCAAGTGGCCGCGCTATAAACACCATTATACTGTATACTGTGCCGCTGACCACCAATGCTTATTATTCTTATTTAACAACACTGCCCACCGTTTCTGCTCCTCTACCCACGATTATACAGGCCCCCTTGCCCAAAATGCTGCACTTCTGCAAGCTTCATGTGGCTGCGCCCTAAACGCCATTATACTGCACCACTGCAACCCACATCCCACCGTTATGCTGCTACACCCTGCACACCAATGTATCCTCACTACATATTTCAGATAACTCACACCAGTAACTGGAAAACAAACATTTATTTAACCAGAATAGTTAACTTTTTTCATGCTTTTAAATTTTCCTATTTTTGCATTCTGTAGATGTCTTATGAGAACCGTGAGTTTCTTTCTGGCTTCATCAGCCTGTACCGTGAGGAGGAGTGTGTGTGTTGCTGACGTCCTCACCGGACTACAGCAACAAGCAGAAGAGGGAGGCTGCTTATACACGGATGGTGGACTACTCCAAGTCCACCTTCTCTGCTGCCTCGGTGGCCTGTGTCCGTAAGAAGATCGCCAATCTACGGACAGTCTTTCTTAAGGAAAATCGCAAGGTGGAGGAGTCCAAGAGATCAGGGGCCGGCGCAGACAATGTGTATGTGCCGCAGCTATGGTACTTTAAGGATCTCAACTTCCTCCTCTAGAAAAGGTCTGCTAAGGAGTCCATGGTGTTGATGGCCGAGTTCGAGGAGGGAAGTCTGGAGGAGGCCGAAGGGGTAAGTTGCCTTTTAAATAGTTTTACCGAATACATTCCTCCTGCCATGCCACAGCTCCCTCCCCATTGAAGAATGCATTATATTTTTCCCTAACCTCTTTTGCCCTTGCAGTGTCGCGTATAGTTGCTGCAGGTGGTCCCAAGGAGTAAATTGGTACTGTCACCACAGGCTGGTTGGGATCTTCCGGTCCGGCTGGGAGCAAAGGCATTTGCCTCGTGGCCTTGTGACGGAGCATGTTGTGTAGTGTACAACATGCTGTTACTACACAGTCAATTTTGTCCAGCCTCTCAAAGTCTTCTGCAATAGCTTGCCATTCTGCCACGCTTGTAGGGAACTGTAAAAGCAAAAAAATTAGTTAGACTATCCACTAAATATGTTTCTCTTACGTCCTAGAGGATGCTGGGGACTCCGTAAGGACCATGGGGTATAGACGGGCTCCGCAGGTGATAGGGCACCTAAAAGAACTTTGACTAAGGGTGTGCACTGGCTCCTCCCTTTATGCCCCTCCTCCAGACCTCAGCTAGATTCTGTGCCCAGATGAGAAAGGGTACAAAGCAGTGAGCTCTTAAGAGTTTGCCGTTTTAAAGAATTTTGTTAGGTTTTTTTATTTACAGGGAGTCCTGTTGGCAACAGGCTTCCTGCATCGTGGGACTGAGGAGAGAGAAGCAGAGCTGGCTTGTAAGGTTGGGCACTGCTTCTAGGCTACTGGACACCATTAGCTCCAGAGGGAGTCGGAACACAGGTCTCACCTGGCGTTCGTCCCGGAGCCGCGCCGCCGTCCTCCTCACAGATGCCGAAGATAGAAGCCGGGTGAGTATTGAGGAAAAGACTTCAGGCGGCAGAAGACATCAGATCTTCATGAGGTAAGCGAGCCATTGCTCCCAGTCACACACACACACACAAGAGGCACTGTAGGGTGCAGGGGAGGGGGGGGCGCCCCCGCCCCCTGGACAGCAATAAACCTCAATTTGGGCATAAATATGTTGGATTAGGCTGTGGGGCAGTAAATCCACGGACCCCCGCCATTTTCTTACAATATCATGAGGGGACCGAAGCCCGCCGTCGGGTGGGCGGGGCTTGATCCTCGGCACTAACCAGCGCCATTTTCTTCAGAGGCTGCATGAGAAAACGCTGGCTCCCTGTTCTCTCCCCTGCTGAGCTTCACAGGCTGGAAAAAAAGAGGAGGAGGGCACATTGGCGATGCAGTGAGTGGAGATTAACATTATAAATATATAAAAGCGCTATCTGGACATACTTTTCCAGTGTTTTTAAGCGCTGGTGTGTGCTGGCATTCTCTCTCTCTGTCTCCCGTAAGGGCCTGGTTGGGGTTTTGTCCCCTTATGGGTAACTCCCTGTGTGTGTGTGGGGTGTTGGTAAGTGTGTGTCGACATGTCTGAAGCGGAAGGCTAACTCCAAGGAGGAGGTGGAGCAAATGAGTGGTGTGTCCCCGTCGCTGGTGCCGACTCAGGATTGGATGAGCATGTGGCATATGTTAAATGCAAGTGTGACATCTTTACATGAAAGTCTTGATAAGGCTGAATTAAGGGGAACTTTAAGGGGTCAATTCTCGGATTGGACCGATTCACAGGGCCCGTCGGGGTCTCAAAAACGTCCCTTAACACAAGACACTACTACCGACACGGACTCTGATTCCAGTGTCAAGTATGACGAAGTAAAATTGCACCCTAGGGTGACTAAAACCATTCAGTGTATGATTGTGGCTATTAGGGGTGTCTTGCATATTGAGGATGAACCCTCGGTCCCCGACACAAGGGTACACATGTTTAAGGAAAAAAAACAGATTATTAATTTTCCCACATCTCATTAATTAAATGAATTCTTTATAAAAGCTTGGGAGACTCCGGAGAAGAGGCCGCAGATCACCAACAGAATTTATATGGCATACCCCTTCCCTAAACAGGACAGGGAGATTTGGGAATCATCTCCCACTGTGGACAAGGCCCTGACGCGCTTGTCCAAGAAGGTGGCGCTACCGTCTCCTGACACAGCTGCCCTTAAGGACCCTGCAGATCGCAGGCAAGAAACTACCTTAAAGTGTATTTATTCTCATACGGGTGCTGTACTATGAACGACTATTGCGTCGGCATGGATGTGTAGCGCAGTTGCAGCTTGGGCAGATGAGCTGACAGATAATTCTGAAAATATGGATAGGGATACTATATTCTTAACTCTAGCCCATATAAAAGACGCAGTCTTATTTATGAGGGATTCTCAAAGAGACATTGGATTGCTGGCTTCTAGGGCCAATGCCATTTCTATCTCATCGAGACGATCCTTATGGACTCGTCAATGGACGGGTGATGCAGATTCCAAAAAGCATATGGAAGTACTACCCTATAAGGGTGATGTATTGTTTGGGGATGGGCTGACGGACCTGGTTCCCACAGCTACAGCAGGTAAATCAAATTTTTTACCATATATTCCCCAACAGCAAAAGAAAATGCCACCCTATCAGATGCAGTCCTTTCGGTCGCACAAGTCCAGAAGAGGTCGGGGATCCTCCTTCCTTGCCAGAGGTAACGGCAGAGGCAAAAGAGCACCTGCTTTGGCAGGCGCGCAGGAACAAAAGTCCTCCCCGGCTACTGCAAAACCCACAGCATGACGCCGGGACTCCCCTGAGGGAGTCCGCACCGGTGGGCGCACGTCTTCGACTTTTCAGCCAGGTCTGGGTCAGCTCAGACCTGAATCCGTGGGTGTTAGAAATAGTTTCCCAGGGTTACAAACTGGAATTCGAAGAGGTGCCCCCGCGCCAATTTTTCAAGTCGGCCCTACCAGTTTCCACGTCGGAACGGGATATAGTGTTAGCTGCAATTCAAACGCTGTGTATACAGCAAGTGATAATCAGGGTTCCCATGAACCAGCAAGGAAGAGGTTACTACTCAACCCTCTTTGTTGTCCCGAAACCGGACGGTTCGGTCAGACCTATCTTGAATCTGAAATCCCTAAATCTGTACATAAAAAGATTCAAATTCAAAATGGAATCGCTCAGAGCGATAATAGCCAATATGGAGGAGGGGGAGTTTATGGTGTCTCTGGACATAAAGGATGCGTTCCTTCATGTCCCCATATATCCCCCCCATCAAGAATTTCTGAGATTCGCTGTACAGGATTGTCATTACCAATTTCAGACGTTGCCGTTTGGACTTTCCACGGCCCCGAGGATTTTCACCAATATAATGGTGGAAATGATGGTGGTCCTGCGCAAGCATGGAGTCACAATTATCCCATACTTGGACGATCTCCTGATAAAAGCGAGATCAAGGGAGAAATTGCTGAGCAGTGTGGCGCTCTCTCTGAGAGTGCTCCAGCAACACGGTTGTATTCTAAATCTACCGAAGTCACAGTTGATTCCGACAACTCGACTACCGTTCCTAGGTATGATACTGGATACGGAACAAATGAAGGTCTTCCTTCCAATGGAGAAAGCCCAGGACATCCAGAACATGGTCAGAGACCTGCTGAAACCGAAAAGGGTGTGTCTTCACCAGTGCACTCGAGTTCTGGGAAAGATGGTGGCGGCCTACGAGGCCATCCCATTCGGAAGGTTCCATGCAAGGACTTTTCAATGGGACCTTCTGGACAAGTGGTCCGGGTCCCATCTACACTTACATCGAAAAAATTACTCTGTCCCCAGGGGCCAGGGTGTCTCTCCTGTGGTGGTTGCAAAGTGCTCACCTACTGGAGGGTTGCAGATTCGGAATTCAGGATTGGATCCTGGTTACCACGGACGCTAGCCTCCGAGGATGGGGAGCAGTCACACAAGGAAGACTTTTTCAGGGACTTTGGTCAGACCAGGAGTCATGTCTACACATCAATGTGTTGGAATTCAGGGCCATATACAACGGCCTTCGACAAGCGGAGAGTCTTCTTCGAAACCTACCGGTTCTGATTCAAGCAGACAATGTCACAGCAGTGGCTCATGTGAACCACCAAGGCGGGACAAGAAGCAGAGTCGCGATGGCGGAAGCCACCAGGATTCTTCGCTGGGCGGAAAATCACGTGAGCGCTCTGTCGGCTGTCTTCATTCCGGGAGTGGACAACTGGGAAGCAGACTTCCTTAGCAGACACGATCTCCATCCAGGAGAGTGGGGACTTCATCAAGATGTCTTTGCAAACATAATACGTCTTTGGGGAACTCCTCAAATAGACATGATGGCGTCACGCCTCAACAAAAAACTTCGGAGGTATTGTGCCAGGTATCGGGACCCTCAGGCAGCAGCAGTAGAAGCTCTGATAACACCGTGTATGTTCAAATTGGTCTACGTGTTTCCTCCTCTTTCTCTCATCACAAAAGTGTTGAGGATCATAAGACGAAGAAGAGTACAGACGATACTCGTTGTCCCAGACTGGCTTCAAAGGGCCTGGTACTCAGATCTACAAGAGATGCTCACAGGAGATCCCTGGCCTCTTCCGCTGAGGGAAGACCTGTTGCAACAGGGGCCCTGTGTATTTCAAGACTTACCGCAGTTACGTTTTTTTTTTTATAAAGTAATTTTTATTCAGCAGTCTGGAGATTAAGGTACATACATTGCAGAGCATAATCATGTCTCAAGCATTACATCTATTCAAAATATGTCAAGTCGCGTTTTACACATATCTTACATCAAAAAAGTATCAATACATTTTCAGTATAGATGTATACTAGGATTTCCTAATGCTCTAACCTTCATGACTTACAAAATCCGCACCCATCTATATTAGTCCTCATTTATTTTTTATATTTAAACCCGTAATCTAAACTATAGAAAAATAACAAACAACCAAAGAAAAAGGCAAGGGAGGCAAATTAAGGAGTATTTTGATTCAGGGCTCCACTAGTCATACACGTGTGTGAGCATGTGGGCTCACAGGGCCCAACCGTCATCGTCTCAGTACACTTCAGTCATAGTAATTTATTGACATGCTTGCACTTTAGTGTCTACTATATTTGGGGAACAGGATGAGAGTGGGGGGAATCTAGCCATGGAGACCAAACTTTTTCAAACTTAGCTGATGCGTTTTGCTTCATGTAAACATATCTCTCCTTAATTATAGTGTCATTAATTAAGGCCTTAAGTGCAGATATTAACGGTCCTTTAGGGGCCATCCACACTCTTGCAATGCAAACCTTAGCCAAGGCACATACATTTAGAGCATAGAGACCCATTGAACCAGACTCAGGAGCAAGGCACCCCATTCCCAATATACAGAATTGTGGGGTAAGCAGTCCGCCAGGCACCCCCGTACTCTCCAGAATTGACCCGACCCCCGACCAGAACACCCCCAACCTCGGACAGTCCCACACTAAATGCCAGTATGTTCCCACCGCCCCCCCACACTTAGGACAGAGAGGAGATCTGCCTGTGCCAAACGTAGCCAGTCTAGCTGGAGTCATATAAGTTCTGTGTAAAATGAAGAATTGAATCTGTTGATATCTAAGGGACTTAGTAACCTTAGCAGGGTATTCTAAAGCGAGGACCCAATCCTCCTCATTTATTGGACCCAGATCCTCCTCCCACTTTCCACGGAGACGCGTCAAGGGGTCCGCATGGAGCTTGGTGAGAAGATATCCATACGCAAGTGAGACCATCTTAGCCTGACCCAAAGTGGTCACAAATGTCTTGATGGGAAATGGGAGGATTCGCGGGGGTGATTCAGCAAATTGGGTCTGGAGGGCATGACGAAGCTGGAGGTATCTGAAGAAGTAGGAATTGGGTAGGTCAAACTCATCCCTCAGCTGTTGAAAGGATTTTAATGTAGTATCTAGATAAAGTTGAGAGACAGAGATCACCGATCTAGGAGCCCACACCTCCCGCCCCTCAAGCGCATGCAATTCAGGGAGCCAGTCAGAGTACCACAGGGGAGTATCCGGGTCTAGGTCGTCATATCTCAGGAGGTCTCTCAGGGCCCTCCAAATCTTTAGGGCCTGAAAAATGATAGGGGGAAGAAACCTAGCTATGCTCCCACTCAGTAGCACCTGCATAGGAGAGAGGTAGGGAAAGTAACAACGGATAAACTCACAATGTAGAGAGTCGGTCTCAGAGTTTTGTGCCCATATAGTGATATGAGTCAGCTGAGCAGCGAAGTAATATATCTGAAAGTTAGGTAGAGCCAGGCCACCGTCAGATCTCTGTCTGGTAAGAGTATTTAACTGTATCCTAGGTCTTTTATTAGCCCAGATCAGTGAGGACAGAACGCTATTCAATTTTCTAAAGAATGTTGGATAGATATATACCGGGGATTGAAGAATAATATATAGGAGTTTAGGCAGTATAATCATTTTAATGAGATTAACCCTGCCAGAGACCGTTAGTGGAAGCTTACACCAAGTCTTAGATTTGCCCATGACCCACTGCATGGTCGGATCCAGATTCAGGGGGAGAAAATCAGAAGGGTCATTAGTTATTTGGATTCCAAGGTACTTAAACTGTACCGTCCAACACAGTGGTAGGGGGATTTTGGAAACAGTAGGAGGGGGGCCTATGACTGGCATAATGTATGATTTAGGCCAGTTAATTCTAAGGCCCGAGTGATCTCCAAATCTTTCTATCACACGCAGCAGGATGGGCATTGACCTGGTGTAATCCTGCAAAAACAGCAACATGTCATCGGCATAAAGAGCTATCCTATCCTCACGTGATCCTGTACATATTCCCACAATATCCGGGTGTGATCTAATCAAGCATGCCAGGGGCTCTATGGCCAAGGCAAACAGCGTAGGGGACAGGGGGCAACCCTGTCTAGTACCTCGGGTCAACTGAAAAGATGGGGATACATAACCGTTCACCAAGATCCTGGCACTCGGATGTTGATACAGTAGTTTAATCCATTTTATATAATTGGGTCCAAATCCCATACGAGCCAACACCTCCCACAAATAAGCCCACTCAATGCTGTCAAAGGCCTTGGCCGCGTCCAGCGAGACCACAGCCGAGTCAGAAGGGAGTCCGTGTGGGAGCTGTAAAATGGTATGCAATCTACGTAAATTAATAGACGTGGACTTTCCTGGCATGAAGCCAGTCTGATCCGGGTGAATGAGGGAGGTTATCACTGTGTTAAGCCGTATTGCCAGTATCTTTGCCAGGATCTTGGCGTCGGTGGGAATCAGGGATATCGGTCTATAGGAGTCCAGAGATTTGGGGTCTTTACCGGGTTTTGGGATCACTATTATAACTGCCTCTGACATGGAGGGGGGGAGATCGTTTCTGGCAAATATATCTAAATATATGGCATGCAGCTTGGGGCCAAAAAAATCAATATGATTCTTATATACCTCGGAGGGAATTCCGTCGCATCCCGGAGCCTTGCCATTAGGGGACATACCAATGGCCGCAGTCACCTCCTCGAGCGTTAAAGGTGCCTCCAGCAACTCGCAGGCCTCAGAGGAGAGTGCAGGTAGCGGGACACCCCCCATGTAGCGTGAAAGATCAGAAGTAGAGCGCTGCAACTGAGAATTATAAACCTCAGAAAAGTAAGATCGGAATAACAGCGCAATGTCCGGTGTGGTGTCGACAAAGGAGCCATCCGCTCCGGACATCTGGGTGATCGTGGTCCCAGGGCGATCGTAATGTATAAGGCGGGCCAGAAGGCCCCCCGTCCTATCAGCCTGCATATATATATTAGTAGCTTTGAAAAGAAGGGAGCGAGAGTTTCTATCAGACAGGTGGGCCAACCAGACTGACTGAGCCACCAGCCATCGTGTCTTTGTCGCAGGGGCGTTGTCAGATAAATATTGGGACTCTAGGTCTCTAGCATCTTTTTCAAGGGCCTGTTCTCTCTCCCTAGAGGCCATTTTATGAGCCGCTATCCGTCCAATATATGAGCCTCTCAAGAACGCCTTAAACGAGTCCCAAACTACTGTACCCGGGGCAGACCCTATATTGTCGCCAAAGAACCCCTCCCATTGAGTCTCCAAGTCACCGCAGTCCCCCAGCTGGGTCAGCCAGGAGGGGTGCAATTTCCAATAGGAGTGCCCCCTCTGACTTTCCACAGCAAGAGTCATCATCAGAGGAGAGTGATCAGAGACCCCTCGAGCCTCGTAGTGGACGTCAATTATCCTAGGGACGAGGGTGGGGGACACCAGCATCAGGTCAATTCTGGAGAAGGAGCCATGAGTACTGGAGAAGCAGGAGAACTGACGAACCGCAGGATGACGAAGTCGCCATACATCTACCCATTGCAAACTATTTAAAAAATCCGCAAACTTGGTAGGACCACCTCCCGCCAGCGCAGCCGGTGGGGAGTGCCATCGGTCCATAGACAGATCCAGGACATTATTAAAATCCCCCAAGCATATCACTGGGGTATTAGGGGAGGGGGCTATGAAGGACGCAGCTTGTTGCAGCACATTGTATGAGAAAGGAGGGGGGACATACACTGCTAATATGTAATAGGGCTGGGAGTTCAGCTTGCACTCTATAAATACATATCTTCCATACGGGTCAGTTTTAATCGATATCAACTCGAATTGCACTGTCTTCTTAATCAAAACTGAGACCCCCCTAGAAAAGGAGGAGTGGGAGGCATGATATGCCCAGCCCACCCAGGCCCGTCGTAAGGACAGTAACCTCTGTCCCTCCAAGTGGGTCTCACTGAGGCATGCAATATCCGGGTCATATTTCTTAATCATATTTAGTATCAAAGAGCGTTTGATGTTGTTATTCAGACCTCGAACATTCCATGCCAGAATTTTCAGATTAATCATGACCCCCTATAAACTCTATACACCTCCCGGATGGACCTCTCCCAAAATACATTTTGAGTATAAGCATTATCAATACCCATAAAACATGACGTATATGAGCCCTGCGTTGTAAGCCACAGCATCTAAATATGAAACATCCTTGCCTCCGTAAATACTTGAATAAGAAAAATAACAAACTAAAGAAAAAAATAAAACCCCAAAAATAGTAAAAGGAAACGCAACTAGCAGCTTCCCAAATAACCATTCCCTCCCCGTATACCACCCCCAACTTCGGCATACTTATATCCCGAACAATCAGCTAGCTACCAAGCGCTAGGAAGGCTAGATTCTTAACTGAACCTCCAACCCTTCTCTAGCCAACGCCGCTTGGCCGTACAAGTCTTGAGCCACCAGTGCAAAGAGAGGGGGCTCCCCGAACCATGATCAAGCCTCCGGTGGATCAAACCCCGGGCTGTTTTCGTAGGAGATCACTCCGGAGCCAGTTGCCGAGCACCCGGTGCATATCTGTCCAGCCACTGGGCCGCCTCTCTGGGGGAGTTGAAAAACTTGGTCTCCCCATCCGCCACAACTCGGAGCCTTGAGGGAAACAGCATAGAGTATGAAATGTTGAGGTCTCGCAGCCGTCTTTTGATGGGCATAAACTGGGCACGGTCCTTCTGGACGTCAGCGGCAAAGTCCGGGAAGGCCGAAACCCTAACTCCATTGCGGATCAGCGGGCCCTTCGTGCGACCTAAACGGAGAACCGAGTCACGGTCTTTATAGTGCAGGAATTTAGCGATGAAGGTGCGAGGAGGGGCACCTGGGGGTAAAGGCCGAGATGGTATCCTATGTGCACGCTCCACCGTAAAATGGGCCGTAAAGGACTCAGCGCCATATAGTTCTTTAAGCCAGGATTCGAGGAATTCCTCCGGCTGCGGACCCTCTTCTTTTTCAGGCAGGCCTACGAATCTGACGTTGTTCCTACGCAGCCGTCCCTCCATGTCTAGGAGCTTGGTTTGAAGTGAGGAGACCTGCTGGGTCACCCCGGATACAGATTGCTTAAGGGGACCACATAAATCTTCCAGGTTGGAGACCCGTGTCTCCGCCTCACCCACTCTCTCTCGGATACGCTGTACATCTTGGCGGAGCAAGGAGAGATCGCACTGCACCTTTTCCATCTTATCGGAGAGACGCTGTTCACTGCCGGCTATAGCCTCCAGCACTTGTTGAATAGACGGGGCCCCCACCACTTCCGGGGAATCAACTGCTGTCTCAGGAGGGAAGGTCGAGTGTGTTGGAGAGGCTTCTTGAGAAGGAGCCGGTGCAGCCCTAGGGTTGGGTTGCCTGGTAAATTTTTCAAGTTTGGCCGCGGCCGCACTCCGGCCGCCCCCCACCATGCTGAGCAGGAGCAGTCACACACTTCCCAGATTAAGGCTATAGTATAGGGTTGTGGCTAGATGACGGACGCAGCCAGGCCGCGTATAATCAGTGGCGGGAATCAGCCGCGTACAGTCAATATGTCAGAATAGTAAAATAGGATGATGGTACGTAGTACACTGTGAGAAATTGGTGCAGCACAGCAGTGTAGGCAGATCTGATTTAAGTGCAGTTCCAGTATGTTATATTGGAAGGGCAGTGCACAATAAATAGCTGAGTTTGTCTCCAGTCTCAGGTAGGTATTAGCATAGTCATTAGGAGAATAGTAGTAGAAGAAATCAGTGTGCATTAAAGGATCCTGTCAGGAATGGGAGAGAGCAGCATGCAGAAAGGTCTCAGAATGCAGGGACAGTTCGCAGGGCATATGAGAATATGTGAATCCCATCAGGTGATTTTACATGTGACCATGCGTGGGCAGCAGCCTATAATCAGCTTCTAAGATGGCCGCCGTGCCTCTTCCCCTTCCCCAGGAGTACCTTAATCTTTTCCAGCTACCAGGGCCCCAGATCACGGCCCGACAGGCAGAGGAGATGTTATCCCCTGTTTCCAGACTCTCAGCGGCTTCCGGCAGCAGCAGCAACCCGCCGTTCGAGCTGCGGGCGACTCGCGGTCCGGGTCGCCGAAAATCGAGGCCGGGGATCCAGAGGAGGTGCAGGCCGCAGGGCTGGAAGTCGGGAAATGCCGCTCCACGAGTCCCGGAGAGTGCGCGATGAGGTGCCCGCCGGTGCCCACAGCCTGTGGTGATAGATTCCGGCCGGGCAGAGACACCAGAGGGGGTCAGGATTGATTGCAGGAGTTAATGGCCGGGGAGCTCCCGAACTCTGCTGCCTACTCCTCAGCCGTCGTAGCCACGCCCCCCACCGCAGTTACGTTTGACGGCATGGCGGTTGAACGCCGAATCCTAGCAAAAAAGGGGATTCCGGAAGAGGTCATCCCTACTTTAATAAAGGCTAGGAAGGAGGTGACGGTTAAGCATTATCACCGTATCTGGCGAAAGTATGTGTCTTGGTGTGAGACCAAGAATGCACCTACGAAAGATTTTCATCTGGGTCGTTTTCTCCACTTCCTACAAACAGGAGTGGATATGGGCCTGAAATTAGGCTTTAAGGTACAGATTTTGGCCCCCTCGATTTTCTTTCAGAAGGAATTGGCTTGTCTTCCAGAAGTCCAGACGTTTGTAAAGGGAGTGCTGCACATCCAGCCCCCTTTTGTGCCTCCAGTGGCACTGTGGCCTTGGCATCGGCAAGGCGAGTATCAGAATTGGCGGCTTTGTCACACAAAAGCCCCTACTTGATTTTTCATGTGGATCGAGCTGAATTGAGGACACGTCCGCCATTTTTGCCTAAGGTGGTTTCTTCATTCCATGTGAATCAACCTGTTGTGGTGCCTGTGGTTACAAGTGACCTGGAGGATTCCAGATCCCTGGACGTAGTCAGGGCCTTAAAGATTTATGTAGCCAGGACGGCTAGAATTAGGAAAACAGAGGCCCTGTTTGTCCTGTATGCGGCCAATAAGATTGGCGCACCTGCTTCGAAGCAGACTATTGCTCGCTTGATTTGTAATACGATTCAGCAGGCTCACTCTACGGCTGGATTGCCGGTACCAAATTCGGTTAAGGCCCATTCCACTAGGAAGGTGGGCTCTTCTTGGGCGGCTGCCCGAGGCGTCTCTGCATTACAACTTTGCCGAACGGCGACTTGGTCGGGGTCAAACACTTTTGCTAAATTCTACAAGTTTGATACCCTGGCTGATGAGGACCTAGCGTTTGCTCAGTCGGTGCTGCAGAGTCATACGCACTCTCCCGCCCGATTGGATGCTTTTGTATAAACCCCATGGTCCTTACGGAGTCCCCAGCATCCTCTAGGACGTAAGAGAAAATAAGTTTTTAAGGAAAATATGGAGAAAAGAAGACTCCTTTTGTGGGCGCACTCTTAACTTCAAATAAATATGGAAATTAGTCAGAATAGATTTAAAAGTTCAAATTTTAATAATTCAACAAATTTAAGATGGTCAGTGGTTCATAGAGAAAATAGTGGTCAAAAAGATAATATAATCAAATATCATGAAGTGCTGATACAAGATGAAAATTGAATTTAGGCTGACGGAAGAGATTCTGAGTGTTTGTTAACAAATAGTTTCGATTTTTAGACTGTGTTTTCTACTGATAAGCAAAACATTGTTATGTGTTCCCTGTCAAGATATAATTGATACAAATAATACAGACTGGATACTGGTTATACTTGTAGGTAATGTAGGGTGGAAAATCAGATAGCAGTGTGAATCTTCTGTCAGTGTTAGACACTGTATATGCTAAACCAATGAGCTCTACTAAACGGAGTATTGGTTTAGCATATACAGTGTCTAACACTGACACAAGATTCACACTGCTATCTGATTTTTCACCCTACATTACCTACAAGTATAACCAGTATCCAGTCTGTATTATTTGTATCAATTATATCTTGACAGGGAACACATAACAATGTTTTGCTTATCAGTAGAACACACCGTCTAAAAATCGAAACTATTTGTTAACAAACACTCAGAATCTCTTCCGTCAGCCTAAATTCAATTTTCATCTTGTATCAGCACTTCATGCTATTTGTTTATATTTCTCTGACGTCCTAGTGGATGCTGGGACTCCGTCAGGACCATGGGGATTAGCGGCTCCGCAGGAGACAGGGCACAAAAATAAAAGCTTTAGGACTAGGTGGTGTGCACTGGCTCCTCCCCCTATGACCCTCCTCCAAGCCTCAGTTAGGTTTTTGTGCCCGTCCGAGCAGGGTGCAATCTAGGTGGCTCTCCTAAAGAGCTGCTTAGAAAAAGTTATTAGGTTTTTTATTTTCAGTGAGTCCTGCTGGCAACAGGCTCACTGCAACTAGGGACTTAGGGGAGAAGAAGTGAACTCACCTGCGTGCAGGATGGATTGGCTTCTTAGGCTACTGGACACCATTAGCTCCAGAGGGATCGAACACAGGCCCAGCCATGGAGTCCGGTCCCGGAGCCGCGCCGCCGACCCCCTTGCAGATGCCGAAAAGTGAAGAGGTCCAGAAACCGGCGGCAGAAGACTTTTCAGTCTTCATGAGGTAGCGCACAGCACTGCAGCTGTGCGCCATTGTTGTCAGCACACTTCACACCAGCGGTCACTGAGGGTGCAGGGCGCTGGGGGGGGGGGGCGCCCTGGGCAGCAATGATAATACCTTGTTCTGGCTAAAAATACATCACATATAGCCCCTGGGGCTATATGGATGTATTTAACCCCTGCCAGGTCTCACAAACACCGGGAGAAGAGCCCGCCGAAATAGGGGGCGGGGCCTATCTCCTCAGCACACAGCGCCATTTTCCTGCACAGCTCCGCTGCGAGGAAGGCTCCCAGGACTCTCCCCTGCACTGCACTACAGAAACAGGGTAAAAAAACAGAGAGGGGGGGGCACTTTTTTGGCGATATTGATATATTAAGCTGCTATAAAGGAAACAACACTTCTGTAGGGTTGTTCCTATATATTTATAGCGCTTGGGTGTGTGCTGGCAAACTCTCCCTCTGTCTCCCCAAAGGGCTAGTGGGGTCCTGTCTTCGATAAGAGCATTCCCTGTGTGTCTGCTGTGTGTCGGTACGTGTGTGTCGACATGTATGAGGACGATGTTGGTGTGGAGGCGGAGCAATTGCCGGTAATGGTGATGTCACCCCCTAGGGAGTCGACACCGGAATGGATGGCTTTGTTTATGGAATTACGTGATAATGTCAGCACGTTACAAAAATCAGTTGACGACATGAGACGGCCGGCAAACCAGTTAGTACCTGTCCAGGCGTCTCAGACACCGTCAGGGGCTGTAAAACGCCCTTTACCTCAGTCGGTCGACACAGACCCAGACACGGACACCGAATCTAGTGTCGACGGTGAAGAAACAAACGTATTTTCCAGTAGGGCCACACGTTATATGATCACGGCAATGAAGGAGGCTTTGCATATCTCTGATACTGCAAGTACCACAAAAAGGGGTATTATGTGGGGTCTGAAAAAACTACCTGTAGTTTTTCCTGAATCAGAGGAATTGAATGAAGTGTGTGATGAAGCGTGGGTTAACCCCGATAGAAAACTGCTAATTTCAAAGAAGTTATTGGCATTCTATCCTTTCCCGCCAGAGGTTAGGGCGCGCTGGGAAACACCCCCTAGGGTGGATAAGGCACTCGCACGCTTATCAAAACAAGTGGCGTTACTGTCTCCTGAAACGGCCGCACTCAAGGATCCAGCTGATAGGAGGCTGGAAACTACCCTGAAAAGTATATACACTCATACTGGTGTTATACTGCGACCAGCCATCGCCTCTGCATGGATGTGCAGTGCTGGGGTGGTTTGGTCGGATTCCCTGACTGAAAATATTGATACCCTGGATAGGGACAGTATTTTATTGACTATAGAGCAATTAAAGGATGCTTTTCTTTATATGCGAGATGCTCAGAGGGATATTTGCACTCTGGCATCGAGAGTAAGTGCGATGTCCATATCTGCCAGAAGAAGTTATGGACGCGACAGTGGTCAGGTGATGCGGATTCCAAACGGCATATGGAAGTATTGCCGTATAAAGGGGAGGAATTATTTGGGGTCGGTCTATCGGATTTTGTGGCCACGGCAACAGCCGGGAAATCCACCTTTTTACCTCAGGTCCCCTCCCAACAGAAAAAGACACCGTCTTTTCAGCCGCAGTCCTTTCGTTCCTATAAGAACAAGCGGGCAAAAGGACAGGCATATCTGCCCCGAGGCAAAGGAAAGGGTATGAGAGTGCACCAAGCAGCTCCCTCCCAGGAACAGAAGCCCTCCCCGGCTTCTGCAAAGCCCTCAGCATGACGTTGGGGCTTTACAAGCGGACTCGGGGGCGGTGGGGGGTCGACTCAAGAATTTCAGCGCACAGTGGGCTCACTCACAGGTGGACCCCTGGATCCTGCAGGTAGTATCTCAGGGTTACAGGTTGGAATTCGAGAAGTCTCCCCCTCGCCGGTTCCTAAAGTCTGCTCTGCCAACGTCTCCCTCAGACAGGGCGACGGTATTGGAAGCCATTCACAAGCTGTATTCTCAGCAGGTGATAGACAAGGTACCCCTCCTACAACAGGGAAAGGGGTATTATTCCACACTATTTGTGGTACCGAAGCCGGACGGCTCGGTAAGACCTATTCTAAATCTGAAATCTTTGAACCTGTACATACAAAAATTCAAGTTCAAGATGGAGTCACTCAGAGCAGTGATAGCGAATCTGGAAGATGGGGACTTTATGGTGTCCCTGGACATCAAGGATGCTTACCTGCATGTCCCAATTTGCCCTTCACATCAAGAGTACCTCAGGTTCGTGGTGCAAAACTGTCATTATCAGTTTCAGACGCTGCCGTTTGGATTGTCCACGGCACCTCGGGTCTTTACCAAGGTAATGGCCGAAATGATGTTTCTTCTGCGAAGAAAAGGCGTATTAATTATCCCTTACTTGGACGATCTCCTGATAAGGGCAAGGTCCAGAGAACAGCTGGGGGACGTAGTAGCACTAACCCAAGTAGTGCTGCAACAGCACGGGTGGATTCTGAATTTTCCAAAATCTCAATTGACCCCGACGACACGTCTGCTGTTCCTGGGAATGATTCTGGACACGGTTCAGAAAAAGGTGTTTCTTCCGGAGGAGAAAGCCAGGGAGTTATCCGAACTTGTCAGGAACCTCCTAAAACCAGGAAAAGTGTCTGTGCATCAATGCACAAGAGTCCTGGGAAAAATGGTGGCTTCTTACGAAGCGATTCCATTCGGCAGATTCCACGCACGAACTTTTCAGTGGGATCTGCTGGACAAATGGTCCGGATCGCATCTGCAGATGCATCAGCGGATAACTTTGTCTCCACGGACAAGGGTGTCTCTTCTGTGGTGGTTGCAGAGTGCTCATCTGTTAGAGGGCCGCAGATTCGGCATACAGGACTGGGTCCTGGTGACCACGGATGCCAGTCTGAGAGGCTGGGGAGCGGTCACACAGGGAAGAAACTTCCAGGGAGTGTGGTCAAGCCTGGAGATGTCTCTTCACATAAATATACTGGAGCTAAGAGCGATTTACAATGCTCTAAGCCTGTCAAAACCCCTGCTTCAGGGTCAGCCGGTGTTGATCCAGTCGGACAACATCACGGCAGTCGCCCACGTAAACAGACAGGGCGGCACAAGAAGCAGGAGGGCAATGGCAAAAGCTGCAAGGATTCTTCGCTGGGCGGAAGATCATGTGATAGCACTGTCAGCAGTGTTCATTCCGGGAGTGGACAACTGGGAAGCGGACTTCTTCAGCAGACACGATCTACACCCGGGAGAGTGGGGACTTCATCCAGAAGTCTTCCACATGATTGTGAACCGTTGGGAAAAACCAAAGGTGGATATGATGGCGTCCCGCCTCAACAAAAAACTGGACAGGTATTGCGCCAGGTCAAGAGACCCTCAGGCAATAGCTGTGGACGCTCTGGTAACACCGTGGGTGTTCCAGTCAGTGTATGTGTTTCCTCCTCTGCCTCTCATACCAAAAGTACTGAGAATTATACGGCAAAGGGGAGTAAGAACGATACTCGTGGCTCCGGATTGGCCAAGAAGAACTTGGTACCCGGAACTTCAGGAGATGCTCACGGAAGATCCGTGGCCTCTACCTCTAAGACGGGACCTGCTTCAGCAGGGACCGTGTCTATTCCAAGACTTACCGCGGCTGCGTTTGACGGCATGGCGGTTGAACGCCGAATTCTAAGGGAAAAAGGCATTCCGGAAGAGGTCATCCCTACCCTGGTAAAAGCCAGGAAGGAGGTGACTGCACAACATTATCACCGCATTTGGAGAAAATATGTTGCGTGGTGTGAGGCCAGGAAGGCCCCGACGGAGGAATTTCAACTGGGTCGATTCCTACATTTCCTGCAAACAGGATTGTCTATGGGCCTCAAATTAGGGTCCATTAAGGTTCAAATTTCGGCCCTGTCGATTTTCTTCCAGAAAGAATTGGCTTCAGTTCCTGAAGTCCAGACTTTTGTAAAAGGAGTACTACATATACAGCCCCCGGTTGTGCCCCCAGTGGCTCCGTGGGATCTTAATGTAGTTTTGGATTTTCTCAAATCCCATTGGTTTGAGCCACTCAAATCGGTGGATTTGAAATATCTTACATGGAAAGTAACCATGCTACTGGCCCTGGCTTCAGCCAGGAGAGTGTCAGAATTGGCGGCTTTATCGTATAAAAGCCCATATCTGATTTTCCATTCGGACAGGGCAGAACTGCGGACGCGTCCTTAGTTTCTGCCTAAGGTGGTTTCAGCGTTTCACCTGAACCAGCCTATTGTGGTGCCTGCGGCTACTAGCGATTTGGAGGATTCCAAGTTGCTGGACGTTGTCAGGGCATTGAAAATATATATTTCAAGGACGGCTGGAGTCAGAAAATCTGACTCGCTGTTTATACTGTATGCACCCAACAAGCTGGGTGCTCCTGCTTCTAAGCAGACGATTGCTCGTTGGATTTGTAGCACAATTCAACTTGCACATTCTGTGGCAGGCCTGCCACAGCCTAAATCTATCAAGGCCCATTCCACAAGGAAGGTGGGCTCATCTTGGGCGGCTGCCCGAGGGGTCTCGGCATTACAACTCTGCCGAGCAGCTACGTGGTCGGGGGAGAACACGTTTGTAAAATTCTACAAATTTGATACCCTGGCTAAAGAGGACCTGGAGTTCTCTCATTCGGTGCTGCAGAGTCATCCGCACTCTCCCGCCCGTTTGGGAGCTTTGGTATAATCCCCATGGTCCTGACGGAGTCCCAGCATCCACTAGGACGTCAGAGAAAATAAGATTTTACTTACCGATAAATCTATTTCTCGTAGTCCGTAGTGGATGCTGGGCGCCCATCCCAAGTGCGGATTGTCTGCAATACTTGTACATAGTTATTGTTACAAAAAAATCGGGTTGTTATTGTTGTGAGCCGTCTGTTCAGAGGCTCCTACGTTTGTCATACTGTTAACTGGGTTCAGATCACAAGTTGTACGGTGTGATTGGTGTGGCTGGTATGAGTCTTACCCGGGATTCAAAATCCTTCCTTATTGTGTACGCTCGTCCGGGCACAGTATCCTAACTGAGGCTTGGAGGAGGGTCATAGGGGGAGGAGCCAGTGCACACCACCTAGTCCTAAAGCTTTTATTTTTGTGCCCTGTCTCCTGCGGAGCCGCTAATCCCCATGGTCCTGACGGAGTCCCAGCATCCACTACGGACTACGAGAAATAGATTTATCGGTAAGTAAAATCTTATTTATTATCTTTTTGACCACTATTTTCTCTATGAACCACTGACCATCTTAATTTTGTTGAATTATTAAAATTTGAACTTTTAAATCTATTCTGACTAATTTCCATATTTATTTGAAGTTAAGAGTGCGCCCACAAAAGAGTCTTCTTTTCTCCATATTTTCCTATGTTCTCATACTGACTCAGGGTGCACCACCAAATAATATCAGGATTAGAAAACACAGTTTTCTTGTAATCATTTAATTTTGGTTTTATACTATTACCTACTTATATTTACTACATCCGGTGCGGTATTCCTTCCCCTTCTTGCAAAATAAGATTTTAAACCTACCGGTAAATCTATTTCTCCTAGTCCGTAGAGGATGCTGGGCGCCCGTCCCAGTGCGGAAACTCTGCAGGACTTGTATATAGTTGTTGATTACATAAGGGTTATGTTACAGTTGGAATTGGTCTTGGACCGTTGCTGTTTTTTGTTCATACGGTTAACTGGTTATGTATGATCCAGGTTACATGGTATGATTGGTGTGGGCTGTTATGAATCTTGCCCTTGGATTGTTAAATCCTGCCTTGTACTGTCCATCTCCTTTGGGCACAGTTCTCTAACTGAGGTCTGGAGGAGGGGCATAGAGGGAGGAGCCAGTGCACACCCATAGTCAATGTTCTTTTTAGGTGCCCTATCTCCTGCGGAGCCCATCTATACCCCATGGTCCTTACAGAGTCCCCAGCATCCTCTACGAACTAGGAGAAATAGATTTACCGATAGGTTTAAAATCTTATTTTCTCTTTACCTTACAGACACCTGAAGAAGACCTCAGCCGGACCCCTGCCCTCATGATCACCTCCCCTGAGGAACCTACCTCTCCGTCGCGACCTACTGGGAAGAGGAAGACACGGGAAACAAAATTTGTAGAGGACCCTCTCTTAGCGGAAGCACGTTCACAGCTGCTACGTAAACCTGACGACTTTGCTGCGTATGTCAGCAAAACAATGCGGAAGGTTTCTGCGCAGCAGCAAGTCGAGTGCCAGTGCCTGGTGTCGCAGGTGTTGTACGAAACACTATCAGGGCATCTGACACCGGAGTGGAGGGTCCATGGCCCTGAACCTGAAGCACCTGCTCCTCATTTCCCATTGTCCTTTTGTTCACCACCACCCACCTACCCTACATCTACTAATCACCACCCCAGCTATCATTCTGGTTATCCGCACCCGCAGGCCCAATCCAACTACTCTTCCTCCACTTTCCATCCTCCTCAAACCCCTCCTCATCAAACCATCCACCCTTCCCGTTTTCGTCAACCCCCAACCCCATCCACGCACCCTTCCCCCACTTTCCAATCTCCTCCACAAATCAGCTACCCTTCCCAAGCCAGCCATTCATCCACCGTCTCATCCACAATTATGACGACCTTGATGTCACAGGGGGGACAAGAGGAGGAGGAGGAGGAGGAGGAGGAGATAAGTCTCTTTCAAATGTAGGGTGATTTTCAATTACTGGTGCCCTTGTTATACATACCAACAGATGTGGTGCAGTCTGATACTACGGTGAGTGTAAACGCTTTCAGGCGGACAATGCACACATGCTGTTAGGGACTGGTTGATGGTACCGGGGACCCATCTTCCTGCCCCTAGCTGCATGTGTGCATTGAGCTCCTGGCTGTGGTGCCACTCAACACCGCAGTATCAGAATGCACCACTTCTGTTGGTATATATAACATTCCTGCTGCCCTGGTATATACTGTACTGTGATAGATCTGTTGCCCTATGATATACAGTGTTTTAGTGGCGCCGCTTTCAGGTGGACAATGCACACATGCAGCTTGGGTCCGGTTGATGGTGCCGGGGAGCATGAAGCCGGTCCTACCTGCATGTGTGCATTATGCCCCTGAAAGCGCTGCCACTCCAAAAACAATGTATATCATAGTGCACCTTATTACATACAGCACTTATATATTGCAACAGATGTGGTGCATTGTGATACTACGGCGTAGAGTGGCACCGCATGCAGGGGCACAATGCACACATACAACTTGGTGCAGGTTGATGGAACCGGGAACCCATCTTCCTACCCCAAGTTGCATGTGTGCATTGTGCCCCTGCCTGCGGTGCCACTCAATGTTGTAGAATCAAAATGCACCACATCTGTTGCAATATATATAGCATTTTTTTTTTCATTTAATACATGTAATGATGCACATGTGGTGCATCATGAAAACTTAATATTTGCTGACAGCTAGCCATGTCGTCCACATATATCTTGAAATAAAAAGAACATTTTTTTCAAAGCGATTTTCATGTGCTTCATCATGAAAACTTTATGCTTTTTGCAAAAGTTCAGCCATGTTGGCTTGATATTTAAAATAAAGTTATAGGCATTTTTATATGTTTCTCAAATGGGAATGCTGACCTTGAGATATATATAGCAACAGATGTGGTGCATTGTGAAACTACACTGTTGAGTGGCACTGCAGGCAGGGGCACAATGCACACATACAACTTGGTGCAGGTTGATGGGACTAGGGACCCATCTTCCTACCCCAAGTTGCATGTGTGCATTGTGCCCCTGCCTGCGGTGCCACTCATCGGTGTAGTATCGCAATGCACCACATCTGTTGCTATATATAGCATTTTGTTATCATGTCCGAATGCATAATGAAACCTTTATTTCTCCGGCTGGGTTCACAGGTTATCCACAGGATAACATTGGGATATGCCGGAGCGACAGCAGAAATGGCACCAAACGGTCAGGAGCTTTCTGGCCTCCCAGGATGCATCGGGGCTTCTACATATAATCCCGCTCACTGACTCAGTCAAATCAGTTTTTTGTTTGCTGCGGCAGGAGCCGGACCATGGTCACAGGGCTGCTATTAAATAGCAGCCTGAAGCTTTTATTATTTTATTTTTATAGTCTTACTATGTTTTTTTTTTCTTTTTGAGTGACTTTTCTTAAGAGTCTTAAACGCATACTAGAAAGAGTCGTTCCAACAACTCTCCACCGGGTCGCAACAACGCTTACCTTCGCGGTATAGTGCTTTCTCGACGGGCGTCTATGTCGGATGATTGTAGCAGGTCCAGCAGACGTAACCAGGCTGTGGCCGGAGCATGGGGAGAAGGTAAGTCAATCGGTTTCCTCTTACTAGGGGGTCCGGACACAGCTTCACTGTATTGGAAGAGACTACAAACAGTGGTTGATGCGCCACCACTCTTAAGTGCAACAGCGCTATGCTTTAGGGATCATAGGCGCCAGGACTAGGTGAGGCCGTGATCCTTAGAGTTTGTCAACTGGGGGAGTTAGACGCTCTCCTGGCCACCCCTCCCAACAGTTCATGACCAGTTTCCGTGAGTCTCCCGTCCATGAACTAATGACCTCACTTCCGGCTCAGACGCTACCACGAGGGTACTTGGTCGCAGCTTAGACGCTGCGATGTTGTACACTAGACTTTCCGCCTAGACCCGGTCGCAGACAGGAGAGTCTGCATACGCTTATCGTTCAATGAGCGTCTGTGTCCATTAAAGAGCGTCTTTGTCTCTCATCAGTCATCAAGAGCGGCAGTGTACACTAGTAGCGTCTGAATCCATTCAGCGTCTTGCGAGCGTATTGATGGATATGAAAGTGTGGTGAGTCTCCCTGTATCCCACACTCTGGAGAAATGGGTTATACAGTACTAAAAATTATCTCTACTTGTTAGTATGAATTGTTATTTTTTGGTACATATTGCATATGAGGCCTGTATACTACTTTTGTTTTATGCATGATATGTCTGAAAAAACTGGTTAAAAACAGAAATGCAATTGTCCCGTTTACTTGTAAGTAATTTTTATGGTTGGTTGTATTCTCATATGACAATGTCTAATATTTTAACATGTGACTGACTGCTAGTATGTGTGCTGACTCTTATATGTTGTCAGTTATGTTGTGAACCTTAATTCAGGTGCACGGTTGTGGTCGGATTTATCTCACTTCTATATATTTATATATAGGTGATTTTCAGTCACAAATAGTGTAGTCATAAAAACAGATTATTACCATGTCTGTGAGCGCCAAAAGTGACTAGAAGAATTTATCAGGCACTCCTACATCCTTAACATGTTTATCTTGTAAAACAGGGTTAATTGGAATAAGCCAGTTGGTCACTTATGAGGGGTTATGTGCAAACTGTTTTGCTTATCAACAAAGTAAAAAGCAGGAATTGGTTCAACAACCAGTAGAGCCACCATGGAGTATGTTTGCTCAGACTTAGTCTTCAATAGCAGACAGATTAACTCCTGCAGTTCCACCCCAGGGAATAAGTTACACTATTAACCCATACATGCAGCTCCCTCCCTATGGTTTGGTTCCAGTAGTTCTACAAGTAACCAGGCTATTAACCAGGGTACAGGTAAGACTAAAGTAGATACGTCTATGTTACAGACTACACAAGATGATACAACAGATGATGATACAGTATATAGCAAATACTCCGTATGATGATCAGTCGCAGAGTTTCAGCCCAGAGGATGTAGCTGAACTTATTGATGCAATGAAGGCTATTCTCTCTTTGGAGGAATCAGCCAAAACAGTGTCAAAATCTAAAGCACCTGTGTTTAAACTAACAAAAACAGTTAAAACTGAATTCCCAGCGGCAGAGGATCTGACGGAAATGATGGAAGAACCCTGGGCGACGCCCAGTAAAAAATATAAGATTCCGAAAAAATGGGATTCTTATTATCCATTTCCAGCTGCGGATTGTTCAAAAAGAGAAGTTCCTCCTAAAGCAGATGCACATGTACTGCGACTTGTGCATAAATCTGCTTTGCCATTGTCATCTACCTCACTAAATGATGTCACAGACAGAAGGGTAGATAACTTCTTGAAAAATATATTTTCTCTTTCAGGAGCAGTGGTAAAGCCTGCTATGGCTTCAGCCTGGACGGCAAAGGCAAAGGGAGAAAGGGTATAGGAACTAGAGAATGGCCTCTCCCGTCCTAATAGAGAGCAGGAGTATCATCTAGGCCGTTTAAGACAAGCTGCCCAATACTTGAAAGAAGCAGCAATTGATATGGGTACGATTGCTTCTAAAGCATCAGCCTTGACAGTAGCCGCTCGTAGAGCAGTTTGGCTACGCACTTGCAAAGCAGATGCATAATCCAAGAAAGCTCTGGAAGCATTGCCTTTCATTGGTAATATATTGTTTGGGAAACAATTGTCAGACATTCTAGAATCGGAAGCTGAATCCAAAAAAGTCAGATTTCCGGCTAGTTATAACCCTAAGACTAGGGGTTCAAAATTTCGGACATTTCGATGGCAAGGCGAAAAAGCTAAAGAGGTGCCTAAGCAAACCCAGTGAAGTAGATCAGCCAGGGGTAGGAAGCAATGGGCTAGTAGAAAGCCATCTTCCAAGCCTGAACAGAAGCCATCAGCCTGAGGATACGGGCCTCCGCCTGGAGGATTCCAGGGTTGGGGGCCGACTCCTTCATTTTGCACAGATATGGCAACAGTCGACGACAGATGCTTGGGTGCAGGAGGTGGTTATGGTTTCCCGTTCAGGAGGCAGCCTCATCAAAGGTTTTTTTACACCAGCCCATCTCGTATAGAGTCGAGGGCCAACGCCCTGCAAGAAGCAGCTCAGAAATTGCTTCAGTCTGGTGTGATTATCCCAGTACCTCCATCACAGCGGGGACAGGGTTTTTACTCCAATCTATTTTTGATTCTGAAGCCAAATGGGTCTTTCCGACCAATTCTCAATCTCAAAATGTTAAACAAATACATTTGGATTCTAAGGTTCCACATGGAGACGTTGCGCTCCATAGTGTTGGCTATGGAACCAGGAGATTACATGGTATCTCTGGATATACAGGATGCTTACCTACATGTGCCCATAGCACGGTCACATCAATGTTACCTCAGGATTGCCATCCTCCAGCAACATTTTCACTTCCAAGCCTTGCCCTTCGGGCTAGCAACAGCACCCAGGGTGTTTACCAAAATTATGGTGGTTATGGCAGCTTATCTCTGCAAGCAGGGGATAAGAATATTTCCATACCCCGACGACCTTTTACTCCTAGCACATTCATAGGAATTACTTTTGAGCCATCTTCAACAGACAATAGTTTGTCTACAAAGACACGGGTGGCTCATAAACTGGAATAAGTCGTCTCTGAATCCGTCACAGCGGATGGTTCATTTGGGGAAAAAGATAGCCAAGGTGCACGTCATGATTCAGTAGTCGTTGCACACCCAGACAATGTCAGTCCATGCAGCAATGCGACTGTTGGGTCTGATTGTGTCAACCTTCAACATGGTGGAATATGCACAATTCTACTCCAGACCTCTACAGCACCTTATTTTGACCAAATGGAACGCAAGTCATCAGAAAATAAAAAGACAGATGATAAAGTTTCCGATAAATGTAAAACGGTCTCTAGCTTGGTGGCTACAGAGGGACCAATTAAACAAGGGGAGACCCTTTTGGATAAAAGAATGGCAAGTCCTGACAACAGATGCCAGTCTTCAGGGCTGGGGAGCAGTGCTCGAAAGCTATTGGTTCCAGGGAAAATGGACCATAAGGGAAAGTCGCCTGCCAATAAATCTGTTGGAAATAAGGGCCATTTATATGGCTCTAGTTCAGGCAAAGGACAGTCTACAAGGAAGACCAGTCCAGCTCCGCTCAGACAATGCAACAGCGGTAGCGTATACCAATCATCAGAGAGAAATTCGCAGCGAAAGACTGATGGAGCAAGAAACTCCCATACTAAGGTGGGCAGAGCTCAATCTTCCAGCATTGCCAGCAGTGTTTGTTCCAGGTGTACTGAACTGGGAAGCGGATTTTCTCAGTCGACACACCATTCAGGAAACCGAATGGGCATTACACCCAGAAGTGTTTCAGACTATAGTGAACAGATGGGGTCTGCCAGAGATAGATCTCATGGCGTCTCGTCTGAACAACAAAGTTCCGATGTACGGATCAAGAACAAAGGATCCCGGAGCGATCATTGTAGACGCACTGTCGGTAAAATGGAAATTTCATCTGGCATATCTGTTCCCTCCAATCTCTGTTACCCAGAGTAGTGAGGAAAATAAAGCAAGCAAAGGGAGTCGTAATTCTAATAGCCCCAGCTTGGCCCAGAAGGCATTGGTACACAGATCTACTAAGGATGTCCATGGAAGCACCAATACTGCTCCCTCAACGTCCAGATCTGCTAATGTAGGGTCCTTGTTATCACAGCCATCTGGATCGTCTGTCTTTGACAGTGTGGCTGTTGAAACCTCTATTCTAGAAGCTAGAGGATTTTCCAAACAAGTAATTCGAACTATGCTTAGAGCAAGAAAGCCTTCTTCAGCTCGTATTAATCATCGAATATATTCATTGGTGTAGTGAAAAAAGTTTGAATCCAAGATCTTTTAAAGTATCCAGGATTTTGGATTTTCTTCAAGCAGGATTGGATAAGGGATTGAAAGTAGCTTTCTTGAGGGTTCAAGTATCAGCATTAACTGTATGGTTTCAGAGAAACATTGTGACTTACAGGATGTACGTACTTTCTTTCAGGGAGTTGTACACATTGAACCTCCATTTGTTCCTCCTGCATCTCCCTGGGATTTGAATCTGGTTCTTAAAATCCTTCAAAGACCTCCATTTGAACCACTTAAGAGAGCAGATCTTAATTGGTTGACAGCTAAGGTGCTCTTTCTACTGGCAATGGCGTCAGTTAGAATAGTGTCAGATTTAGGAGCACTGTCGTGTAAGTCTCCTTTTCTAAGTTTTTTTCAAGATAATGCAGTTCTCAGAACTAGGCCTTATCTTCCGAAGGCGGTTTAAAAATTTCACCTTAACGAAGAGATTGTAGTCCCAGCTTTTCAGGTATCTGTACTTTCTGTGGGAGAAGCGTCGTTGGACGTGGTCCGAGCGTTAAGAATCTACATACATCGTACAAGTACCATCAGAATAACAGATTCTCTCTTCATCCTCTACGGATTTCGTAGAAGAGGATGGCCTGCTAGTAAACAGACGCTGGCAAGATGGCGCAGAATGACCGTTTCAGAAGCTTATTCTCGTGCTGATCTCCCTACTCCTGCTGTCGTCTCTGCTCACTCTACACGTAAGGTAGGTCCTTCATGGGCAGCACAACATGGTACTTCAGCAGAACAAATATGTAAGTCAGCCACATGGTCTTCCATTAACACATTCATTACACATTATGCCTTGGATACTTTTGCCTCTCATGACGCTGAATTCGGGCGAAAGATTCTCCTGTCTAATCAGGAGCGGCCTTAACACTAAAACTGGCTTTGGGAATCCCAATGTTATCCTGTGGATAACCTGTGGACCCAGCCGGAGAAATATACAGTTATGGTAAGAACTTGCCATTGATAATGGGATTTCTCCTATGTCCACAGGCATCCACAGGGGTCCCACCCTGACGCACCTTATTTGAGGATCTTTACAATCACTAAACCTCTTCCCTCTTGCATGTGTGTTCTTATCGCCTGAATAGGTTTCTACCTGATGCTTCTGCCTAAATTGCTGTGGAAAGAACTGATTTGACCGAGTCAGTGGGCGGGATTATATGAAGAAGACCCGATGCATCCTGTGAGGCCCGAAAGCTCGTGACCGTTTGGTGCCATTTCCGCTGTTGCTCCGGCATATCCCAATGTTATCCTGTGGATATAGGAGAAATCCCGTTATCAACAGTAAGTTCTTACCATAACGGTATATTTTGTTGTTACAAAGTTCAGCCATGTTGGCTGCATATACAATTATGTCTTGAAATAAAAAGCATATATTTTTCTACGCAAATTCAATTGGCAAAATAAAATATTTTGTTATACGACAAACAATGTGTGGTGTCATTTTCTTACCTTGCAGTACTTGTACTGAAGCACTTTGATGATAGCCTTGCAGGTTTCAGGTATGATGTGTCCCAAAGCCTGTGCAGAGATACGGGTTCCATACTTCAGGTCCTCAAACGACTGTCCAGTAGCAAGGAACCGCAGGGTATATATATCCCCCATATAGGCCAGCCCACTATTTAAATGTTTCCTAATCTGAGATAAATTTGGTGTGCTTTTAGGCAGCATGAAATGAGCTTGAATTCGATCATACGATACCAGTCGATTTCCGGTCGTAAGGGGCATGAGATAAATCTCAGTGTTGTATGCGCATCAAAAGCAGTAAAAATGCACTTTCGATGAGATTTGTCTCAAGGTGAGCTTCAAGGGAAATCGGGCCCGATCTTTCGTCGAAAGCAATCACACAAGTGTATGGCCAGCATAACACTTGCACGTTGTCACGTTATATCTGCCCCCCCACCCCCTGCAGTGCACATGGTTTTGCCCATTAGCTATCAAATTTGCTGCTGCGATCAGGTCTGAATTAGGCTCATTGTTTGATTGTCTTGTGTAAATTGTGTCTGAGTAGAATCATGAAGAATATAGTGTATTGGGTGATGATCTGAAAAGATTCTTTTTAATTTTGCACTGTATCTTTGCCCTGTAGAACACGTTTCCAGAGCTCGTCTCGTTTTTGTTACGGTTTGACAAGTGTACCGCCACCTCAGTCCCCTCTGCAGGAGGCAGAGGGGACGAAGGTAACCCGGGTCCCTTTTACACTATACTGTATATCACACACAGCACCATAAGATGGTATCCGGGCTCTGGGTCGACACCACCTAGGTCGAAAGTGAGTAAGTCGACACTAGAAATAGGTCAACAGGACCATTAGGTCGACACAAACAAGGTCAACATGCAAAATAGCCGACATGAGTTTTAAAAATTTTTTCTCTTACGTCCTAGAGGATACTGGGAATTAATTTAGTACCATGGGGTATAGACTGGTCCACTTGGAGCCGTGGGCACTATAGAAGGTTGATAACGTGTTCTGGCTCCTCCCTCTATGCCCCTCCTACCAGACTCAGTTTAGAAAATGTGCCCGACGGAGCCGATTACATCTCTGGAAGCTCCTGAAGAGTTTTCTGCATTTATTTTTAAAGTTTGTTATTTTCAGGCAGGACTGGTTGGCACCAGCCTGCCTGCTTCGTGGGACTTAGGGTGGAAATCGGCCCAACCTCTTGAAATGTTAATGGTTCCGTTTCCCGCTGAGAGGACACTGAGCTCCTGAGGGACCTATTCGCAAGCCCATCACGGCGAGTGCACAGTCCCGCAGCACGCCGCCACCCCTACCAGAGCCAGAAGAATGAAGAGTGGCGAGTACTGAGCCGGCGAGTGGGGCGCCGGCCATTATGGCGGCATGTGCGTACGGGGAGACACGGCTTCTAAACGGGGTAGAATGCTTCTCCGTACACATTACACAACAGCGTACCTATACACTGTTCACAGTACCCATACTGGCACAGCAGCCTTAAAACGGTTTTCTCCATTTTAAGCACCAGATTCCTCAGCCAGTATAAAAAAGCGGGAAGATTGCGCGCCATTGAAGGGGCGGGGCTTCACTATGACTGGATCCAGCAGCTCATCAGCGCCATTTTCCCTCTGCAGTGGACACAGACGCTGACAGGATAGGGACCTTCAGCTCCTCCAGTGTGACTCCAAATTATCTCAGTGGTACCAGGTAGTCATAGCAGGTAGGGAGCGATTACTAGTGTACTAAGTCCCTTATCCGGGTACTTAGTGGGCGACCCGGCTAAGCTCGGCATTAGCGATAAGCGTGCGGTGGGGGCTGGCTCGAAACATCTGTGTCTCCCTGAAAGGCTCTTTGTGGGTTAATTGTTCTTAACCTTTCCTCTCTGTGTGTGTGTGTGTGTGTGCTGTCACATTACATTAAGTCAGGCAAAGAGTGTGTGTCTTGTTCCACAGAGTGTTCCTCTTCACCAGGGGGCTCACTACTGGGTACTCAGGGTTCACAGAATAGCAGGCTGAACCAGAATGGGTTTATTCTCTTAAGGGAATGATCTCAACTCTTTCTACTAAATTGTCCCGCAATGAGAAAGAGACGCAAGACTTAAAACAGACTGTGGATAAGTTTGTGAACAGAGACACAATCCCCAAGGCAGCGTCTCAATCCTCTCCCATCTGTCCGCAAAAGCTATCTCTAGCCCATATCCTGCAGTCTGACGCTGACAAGTCAGACATGGTGGAGGGGGGAGGTGGACTCAGAGGGGAGGGATGCAGCTCTGTCACAGGGCATAGAGGCTCTTATAGAGGCTATCAGAGATGTTCTGCATATTCCTGATAAGGTGCCAGAGAAGTGAGGAATCTTATTTTATCGTAAAAAATAAGTCCTCAGTCACTTTTCCTGCGTCAAAGGAATTGAATACCCTGTTTGAAGAACCTTGGGTTAATCCTGATAAGAAATTTCAGATCCCTAAAAGGTTGCTCTCCTCTTTTCCTTTTCCTCTGGAAGATAGGAAAAAAGGGGAAAATCCATCGATAGTGGACGCATCAGTGTCTAGGCTGTCACGTAAAATCGTATTGCCTGTTCCTGGTGCAGCCTCCCTGAAAGACACTGCTGATTGTAAAATTAAGACTACACTCAAATCATTGTACACAGCTGCGAGAATGGCCCAAAGACCCACTATTGCATGTGCGTGGATCAGTAAAGCCATTGCAAAATGGTCAGGTAACCTAATTGAGGGGTTAGTTTCCTTATCTAGGGGGGATGTCAGCAAACTTTATGGTGGAAGCCATAAAGGACATAGGCATGCTTAACGCACGCACCACGGCTATGGCAGTGTCGGCACGCAGAGGCTTGTGGCTACGCCAGTGGACTGCTGACGCGGATTCCAGGCAGTGGAAGACCTACCATTCACAGGAGCGGCCTTGTTTGGAGATGAACTAGACAAATGGATCTCCACAGCTACTGCGGGTAAGTCTACGCATCTTCCTTCCGCAGCCCCCCCAACTAAGTTAGCTTCTAAGTTAGTCCTTTCGGACAGCCAAATTCGAGGGCAAATACAGAGGTGCTTCTACGTCCTCCAGTGGTGCAAGAGGTGGACCACGCAAACCAGCAGGTGCTCAGGAACAGAGCTCAGGCTCTGCTTCCTCACAGACTTCAGCGTGACGGTGGACCGCTATCCCTGGAATGCTGTCAGGTGGAAGCTCGTTTACAATTCTTCAGTCAAATCTGCTCAAATTCGTGCCAGGATCCCTGGGTTATAAATCTTATTTCCCAGTGTTACCTACTGGAGTTCCAAGAGCTCCCACCTCACAGATCATTCAAATCAGGCTTGTCAGTTTCACAAGAGGCAAATATAACTTTACAACATGCCATTCAAAAACTGGTACAGACTCGTGTCATTGTTCCAGTTCCACCTCATCAGCTAAACAAGGGTTACTATTCCAATTTGTTTGTAGTACCGAAACCGTCCGTTTCTGTAAGACCAAATTTGAACCTCAAGTCGTTGAACCCTGTTCAAATTGAAGATGGAGTCTCTGAGAGCGGTGATCTCCGTTCTGGAGGAGGTGGAATTCCTAGTGTCTCTGGATATCAAGGATGCGTACCTTCACATTCCGATCATGCCGCCTCATCAGGCTTACCTACCAAGGTGATGGCAGAGATGATTTTTCTACTCCGCAAGCAGAGAGTGAACATAATTCCGTACCTGGACGATATCCTGATAAAAGCACTGTCCAGGGAATGGTTGCTGGACAGCATTGCTCTCTCAACCAAACTTCTCCAGGATCATGGGTGGATTCTGAACCTTCCGAAATCTCACCTAGAGCCAACACGGAGGCTTCCATTCCTGGGAATGATACTGGATAGAGTCGCAGAAGGTGTTCATTCCGTTGGAAAAGGCATTAGTAATCCAGTCGATGGTTCGAGATGTCCTAAAACCAACCCGGATATCTGTGCATCTGTGCATTCGCCTTCTGGGGAAAATGGTGTCCTCTTACGAGGCTCTTCAATACGAAAGGTTTCACGCAAGACCCTTCCAACTCGATCTGTTGGACAATCTGTCCGGTTCGTATCTTCACATGCACCAGAGGATTGGTCTGTCGCCAAAAGCCAGGATCTCCCTTCTGTGGTGGCTACCGATTTCTCACCTCGTCGAGAGTCAGAGGTTCGGAATTCTGAACTGGATTCTGCGAACAGACGCAAGCCTCAGGGGTTGGGAGGGGTCACTCAGGGGGTGCAGTTTCAAGGAGTATGGTCAAGTCAGGAAGTCGTCCTTCCAATCAACATTCTGGAACTCAGGGACGTATACAAAGCCCTTCTACAGGCCTCGCATCTTCTTTAAGATCGGGCCATTCAGGTCCAGTCTGACAATGTGACGGTAGCAACATACATAAACTGACAGCGTGGAACGAAAAGCAGAGCAGCAATATCAGAGGTGTCAAGAATTCTCCTCTGGGCAGAGAGAAATGCTGTGGCGTTGTCAGCGGTCTTCATTCCGGGAGTAGACAACTGGGAAGCAGACATGACCTGCACCCGGCGGAGTGGCGCCTTCACCCGGAGTTATTCAGGTGCTTGACAAGTCGATGGGGATATCCGCAGATCGACATGATGGCCTCTCATCTCAACATTAAGCTCAAGCGGTATTGTTCCATGTCAAGAGACCCATAGGCGGTGGCGCTAGACACCCTAACGACTCCATGGGTCTATCAGATGGTGTACATGTTTCCTCCACTTCCTCTGATCCCAAGAATTCTAAAAAGAATAAAAAGGGAAAAGGTTCAAGCAGTTCTAATTGCTCCGGACTGGCCAATAAGTGCCTGGTATGCGGACCTTCTGGAGATGCTCTTTGAAGATCCGTGGCCTGTTCCTTTTCGCAAGGATCTTCTGCAAAAGGGCCCGTTCGTTTATTAGGACTGACTGCGGCTATGTTTGACAGCATTGAAGTTGAACAACTGATTCTAGCCAGGAGAGGGATCCCTATCAAGGTTATCCCGACTATGATCCAAGCCAGGAAAGGGGTAACGTCTAAGCATTACCATCGTATTTGGAAGAAATACGTCTCTTGTTGTGAGAGCAGAAACTTTTCTGCTGTGGAATTCCATCTGGGACGTTTCCTGCTATTTTTACAAGCGGGAGTGGATGTGGGCTACGTCTGGGCTCCATAAAAGTCCAAATTTCGGCCTTGTCCATTTTCTTTCAGAAACAGTTGGCTTCTCTCCTTGAGATCCAGACGTTCTTGAAAGGTGTTCTACACATCCAAACTCCCTTTGTGCCTCCCACGGCACCTTGGGATCTCGATGTGGTGCTGCATTTACTTCAATCGGACTGGTTTGAGACCTTACAGGAGGTGGACGTAAAATATCTTACGTGGAAGACCGTCATGCTGTTGGCCTTGGCTTCAGCAAGATGTGTGTCTGAGCTGGGATCTTTGTCTCGCAAAAGTCCCAGTTTGATTTTCCATGAGAACAGAGCTGAACTCAGAACTCATCAGCAATTTCTTCCTAAGGTGGTGTCAGCGTTTCACATCAACCAACCTATTGTTGTATTGTTTGTCACTGACACCTCTGCTACTTCAAAGTCTTTGGATGTTGTGAGGGCTTTGAAGGTGCATGTGAAAAGAACAGCTCGTCACAGAAGCACTGACTCGCTGTTTGTTCTTTATGATCCCAATAAGATTGGGTGTCCTGCTTCTAAGCAGACTGTTGCACGTTGAATCACGCTTACTATCCAGCATGCTTATTCCACGGCAGGTTTGCCATGTCCAAAATCTGTACAGGCCCACTCGGTCGGTGGGTTCTTCCTGGGCGCCTGCTCGGGGTGTCTCGGCTTTACAGCTCTGCCGAGGAGCTACTTGGTCAGGTTCGAACACGTTTACTAAGTTTTACAAGTTCGATACTTTGGCCTCTGAGGACCTTCAGTTTGGCCAATCAGTTCTGCAGGATCCCCAGCACTTTCCCACCTGGTTTGGGAGCTTTGGTACATCCCCATGGTACTAAATGGAACCCGGTAATCTCTAGGACGCAAGAGAAAATAGGATTTTAATTACCTACCGGTAAATCCTTTTCTCATAGTCCGTAGAGGATACTGGGCGCTCGCCCAGTTCTTCGTTCTTCCTGCACTGTTACTTGGTTAATTTAATGTTGGTTCAGCCGTTGCTGTTCCTGTTTAAAGTTTGGTTAGCTTGGCTTTCCTCTTGTTGTGTGTGCTGGTTCGGAATCTCGCCAGTATCCTTATCTATCCTTCTCTCAAAGTATGTCCATCTCCTCGGGCACAGTTTCCTAGACGGAGTCTGGTAGGAGGGGCATAGATGGAGGAGCCAGTCCACACTATCAAATTCTTAAAGTGCCCCTGGCTCCTAGTGGACCCTGTCTATGAGAGGAGAATACCTGTTCAGCAAGCTCCGCGCCTGCACATTTACTCTGCCTAACCCTGGTTACTTCCACATATAACCGGGAAAACCCTGACACTGGCCACTGACAAGATTTTACACACAATACTGCGGAGACCCCCATGGCAAGAGCCATAACACTTTACCCCTTCCCCACCTTGACTCACCATAGCATCGGGGGGACTTTCCCTTGTTATGAGGAAAAACACTGGCTTAGCGGCAGATCAGTTAGCAGAGGGGAAGAGTAGCCCGGCAAGCTCTGCCGCCTGCTCAGTTCATCGTGGTACTTACCTTGTCGAGAGCTCAAGTGAACGATTTCATGCTGGGTTACCATCGTCTAATGCAGGGGTGGGGAACCTTTTTTCTACAGAGGGCCATGTGGATATTTATAAAATCCTTCGGGGGCCATAGAAAAATTCTCAACTTAAATGCCCCTTATAGGCACTGTGTGCGCGCGCTGGAGGCGCGCGTACCCAAAAAATGGGTGTGGCCAGTTAAAATGGGACGTGATACACATATGCCCCCAATAGTGCAGTGCCAGATCCACAATTGCCCACACAGTGCCAGGTATACAAATTCCCTCACAGTGCCAGGTATACAAATTCCCTCACAGTGCCAGGTATACAGATGCCTCCACAGTCCCAGGTATACAGATGCCCCCACAGTGCCAGGTATACAGATGCCCCTCACAGTGCCAGGTATACAGATGCCCCTCACAGTGCCAGGTACACAAATGCCCCCCACAGTGCCAGGTATACAAATGCCCCCCACAGTGCCAGGTATACAAATGCCCCCCACAGTGCCAGGTATACAAATGCCCCCCACAGTGCCGGGTATACAGATGCCCCCCACAGTGCCAGGTATACAGATGCCTCTCCCCCCCCCCCCCGTGCCACCCGTGCTGCTTACCGCTGCTTTTTTCGGCGGGACACGGAGGAGAGCGCGGCTATGTTGGGCGGCGGCGTGTAGTACTTGAAACCAGCCGCCGGTTCGGGAGATAAATCAGAGCTCGCGGACCGGCAGCGCGGCTCCTGATTGGCTGCCGGTCCGCGAGCTCTGATTGGCTCACGAACCGGCGGCTGGTTTCAAGTTCTACACTCCGCCGCTCCCACCCGACAGCCGCGCTCTCCTCCTGAGTCCCTGTCCAGACAGCTGAGACACGTTGCCGCCGGACTGAGCGGCGGCGTGTCTCACAGAGAAGCGGGTGTGCCGGAGCAAACTGCTTCGCGGGCCTTATACGGCCCGCGGGCCGGAGGTGCCCCACCCCTGGTCTAATGTGTACCCAGCTTTACACAGACATGGGCAGCGTCTGTCCCCACTGCTTTTTCTGCTCTTTATATTCTGTACCGGGGGAGAGGGGATCCTCCTCAAAATTGTGGGTAGCAGATTCACCTGTTAGAGAACAGCACAGCTTTATCACCTCTTTCTTTGTAAAAGTAAAGGTGATTTTTTTTTTTACATGAAATTCATTTGCAATCATTCTTCTTTTATTTGAATTGTCAACTTTTTGTTTTAGTTTTTAAAGCTAAGTTCTATTACACTGTGTGTTAACAATATGGAGAAGCTTAAATGCAGTAATTATTCCAATATTTTAAGACACAATTTTAAATTATTGTTACATGTTAATAAAGATAATTGTTTTAACCTATGGGGTACTTTTACATTTTTCATATAATTCAGTATTTACTCATTTGCCAAATTTCTTTCCTTAGATGTTTGACTGGATTGCACATAACAAAGGTCTGTTTTTGACAAGTTACACAGATATTGGCATTAGTCATAATCAAGCTATGGAACTTCAGACACAGCACAATCATTTTGCTATGAATTGCATGGTAAGTGATTTTTTTTTTAAAATAAATATGTATTTGTTTTAACACTTTGCTTTCTTTCTGTCTGTGGGATGATTCTATGCCTTGCTGCTGTGACCAGGGATGGCACTTCTTCTAATGATGAAATAATTTCTAGTTTGGTTATTTTTAGTGCCGTCTGAGATCATGCACTTTTTTTGTGCTACCAGGGCAGCATGTCATTTTTTGCAGTTTTTTTCCAACCATTTTATTTTTCCTTAACTTGTGGAGTTCTCTAAGGAGACCACTGGAGTTGGCGGATAGAAGTGCTGATCAGCCCCTATTCCCCTAGGTGTGCTATATTTTGGTTACTGGGATTCTCCAGACACCATTCGCTGGCTGCAGGTGTCCAAGTCCATGCTCCAGGTGCTACATGTGGAACACACTCTACTACCCCATCTCTTCCTTTGTGTACTGAGATGGGAATTGCTGCAGTACCCCCGCCCCGCCCCCATCCCCAACAAAACCACCACCTTTGATGTCTACAAATATGTTCATGTGAGTCCTGTATGCACTAGGGACAGACGTGGAGGGGAAACATTCTTCTTGGTATGTGTTGTGCTAGGTAAGCCTACCAAAAATGCAAAACTAATCATGCTATGGTGCAAGAATTTGATGCTTCATTCACTTTACTATCCGAATCCTATCCTGACTTTTTCTCATACGTCCTAGAGGATGCTGGGGACACTTCAAGATCCATGGGGTATAGACGGGATCCGCAGGAGACATGGGCACTTTAAGACTTTTAAGGGGTGTGAACTGGCTCCTCCCTCTATATCCCTCCTCCAGACTCCAGTTTTCTCTAACGTCCTAAGTGGATGCTGGGGACTCCGTCAGGACCATGGGGTTTAGCGGCTCCGCAGGAGACAGGGCACAATAATAAAAGCTTTAGGATCAGGTGGTGTGCACTGGCTCCTCCCCCTATGACCCTCCTCCAAGCCTCAGTTAGATTCTTGTGCCCGGCCGAGAAGGGTGCAATCTAGGTGGCTCTCCTGAGCTGCTTAGAATAAAAGTTTAAGTTAGGTTTTTTATTTTCAGTGAGTCCTGCTGGCAACAGGCTCACTGCTACGAGGGACTTAGGGGAGAGAAGTAAACTCACCTGCGTGCAGGATGGATTTGCTTCTTAGGCTACTGGACACCATTAGCTCCAGAGGGAGTCGGAACACAGGTCTCACCCTGGGGTTCGTCCCGGAGCCGTGCCGCCGACCCCCCTTGCAGATGCCGAAGTTGAAGAGGTCCAGAGGTCCAGAAACAGGCGGCAGAAGACTTTCAGTCTTCATAAGGTAGCGCACAGCACTGCAGCTGTGCGCCATTGTTGTCAGCACACTTCATACCAGCGGTCACTGAGGGTGCAGGGCGCTGGGGGGGGCGCCCTGGGCAGCAATGTATTATACCTTTTTTATGGCTAAAATACATCACATATAGCCCTTGAGGCTATATGGATGTATTTAACCCCTGCCAGATCTCACAAACTCCGGGAGAAGAGCCCGCCGTTTTAGGGGGCGGGGCCTATTCTCCTCAGCACACGGCGCCATTTTCCTGCTCAGCTCTGCTGTGAGGAAGGCTCCCAGGCTCTCCCCTGCACTGCACTACAGAAACAGGGTTAAAACAGAGAGGGGGGGCACTTATTTGGCGATATGATTACATATGTGAAAATGCTATAAGGGAAAACACTTGTATAAGGGGTTGTCCCTGTATAATTATAGCGTTTTTGGTGTGTGCTGGCAAACTCTCCCTCTGTCTCCCCAAAGGGCTAGTGGGGTCCTGTCCTCTATCAGAGCATTCCCTGTGTGTGTGCTGTGTGTCGGTACGTGTGTGTCGACATGTAGGAGGACGATGTTGGTGAGGAGGCGGAGCAAATTGCCTGTATTGGTGATGTCACTCTCTAGGGAGTCGACACCGGAATGGATGGCTTATTTAGGAATTACGTGATAATGTCAACACGATGCAAGGTCGGTTGACGACATGAGACGGCCGGCAAACAAATTAGTACCTGTCCAGGCGTCTCAGACACCGTCAGGGGCTTGTAAAAACGCCCATTTACCTCAGTTGGTCGACACAGACACAGACACGGACACTGACTTCAGTGTCGACGGTGAAGAAACAAACGTATTTTCCTTTAGGGCCACACGTTACATGTTAAGGGCAATGAAGGAGGTGTTACATATTTCTGATACTACAAGTACCACAAATAAGGGTATTATGTAGGGTGGGAATAATCTACTTGTAGTTTTTCCTGAATCAGATAAATTAAAGTGTGTGATGATACGTGGGTTTCCTCCGATAGAAAATTATTTGAGGTATACCCTTTCCCGCCAGAAGTGAGGGCGAGTTGGAAAACACACCTTAGGGTGGATAAGGCGCTCACACGCTTATAAAAACAAGTGGCGTTACCGTCTCCAGATACGGCCGCCCTCAAGGAGCCAGCTGATAGGAAGCTGAAAAATATCCTAAAAAGTATATACACACATACTGGTGTTATACTACGACCAGCAATCGCCTCAGCCTGGATGTGCAGCGCTGGGGGGGCTTGGTCGGATTTCCTGACTGAAAATATTGATACCCTTGACAGGAACAATATTTTATTGACTATAGAGCATTTTAAGGATGCATTTCTATATATGCGAGATGCACAGAGGGATATTTGCATTCTGGCATCAAGAGTAGATGTGATGTCCATATCTGCCAGACGATGTTTATAGACACGACAGTGGTCAGGTGATGCAGATTCCAGACGGCACATGGAAGTATTGCCGTATAAAAGGGCGGTCCATCGGACCTGGTGGCCATGGCAACAGCTGGAAAATCCACTTTTGTTACCCCAAGTCACATCTCAGCAGAAAAGGACACAGTCTTTTCAGTCTCAGTCCTTTCGTACCCATAAAGGCAGGCGGGCAAAAGGCCAGTCATATCTGCCCAGGGTTAGAGGAAAGGGAAGAAGACTGCAGCAGGCAGCCCATTCCCAGGAACAGAAGTCCTCCACAGCTTCTGCCAAGTCCGCAGCATGACGCTGGGGCCATACAAGCGGACTCAGGTGCGGTGGGGGGTCATCTCAAGAGTTTCAGCACGCAGTGGGCTCACTCGCAAGTGGACTCCTGGATCCTACACGTAGTATCCCAGGTGTACATTGGAAATTCGAGACGTCTTCCCCTCACAAGTTCCTGAAGTCTGCTTTACCAACGTCTCCCTCCGACAGGGAGGCAGTATTGGGAAAAAATTCACAGGCTGTATTCCCAGCAGGTGATAATCAAAGTACCCCTCCTACAACAAGGGAAGGGGTATTATTCCACACTATATTGTGGTACTGAAGCCAAACGGCTCGGTGAGATCTAAAAGATTTGAACAATTACATACAAGGGTTCAAATCAAGATGGAGTCACTCAGAGCAGTGATAGCGAACCAGGACGATATGGTGTCACTGGATATCTGGGACGCTTACCTACATGTCCAAATTTTGCCCTTCTCACCAAGGGTATCTCAGGTTCGTGGTACAGAACTGTCACTATCAGTTCAGACGCTGCCGTTTGGATTGTCCACGGCACCCCGGGTCTTTACCATGGTAATGGCCGAAATGATGATTCTTCCTAAAAGAAATATGGACGTTTCCTGATAAGGGCAAGGTCCAAAGAACAGTTGGCGGTCGGAGTAGCACTATCTCAAGTAGTTCTACGACAGCACGAGTGGATTCTAAATATTCCAAAATCGCAACTTTTCCGACGACACGTCTAATGTTCCTAGGAATGATTCTGGACACAGTCCAGAAAAGGATGTTTTCTCCCGGAGAAGAAGGCCAGGGAGTTATCCGAGCTAGTCAGGAACCTCCTAAAACCAGGAAAGGTATCAGTGCATCATTGCACAAGGGTCCTGTGAAAAATGGTGGTTTCTTACAAAGCGATCCCATTCGGTAGATTTCACGCAAGAACCTTTCAGTGGAATCTGCTGGGAAAATGGTCCGGATCGCATCTTCAGATGCATCAGCGGATAACCCTGTCTCCAAGGACAAGGGTGTTTTCTTCTGCGGTGGCTGCAGAGTGCTCATCTATGAAAGGGCCGCAGATTCGACATTCAGGACTGGGTCCTGGTGACCACGGATGCCAGCCTGAGTGGCTGGGGAGCAGTCACACAAGGAAAAAATTTCCAGGGAGTGTGATCAAGACTTCTCTCCACATAAATATACTGGAGCTAAGGGCAATTTACAAGGCTCTAAGCTTAGCAAGACCTCTGCTTCAAGGTCAGCCGGTATTGATCCAGTGGGACAACATCACGGCAGTCGCCCACGTAAACAGACAGGGCGGCACATGAAGCAGGAGGGAAATGGCAGAAACTGCAAGGATTCTTCGCTGGGCGAAAAATCATGTGATAACACTCTCATCAGTGTTAATTCCGGGAGTGGAAAACTGGGAAGCAGACTTCCTCAGCAGGCATAACCTCCACCCGGGAGAGTGGGGACTTCAGCGGGAAGTCTTCCACATGATTGTAAACCGTTGGGAAAAACCAAAGGTGGACATGATGGCGTCCCGCCTGAACAAAAAACTAGACAGATATTGCGCCAGGTCAAGGGACCCTCAGGCAATAGCGGTGGACGCTCTGGTAACACTGTGGGTGTACCAGTCAGGGTATGTGTTCCCTCCTATGCATCTCATACCAAAAGTACTGAGAATCATAAGAAGGAGATGAGTAAGAACGATACTCGTGGTTCCGGATGGGTCAAGAAGGACTTGGTACCCGGAACTTCAAGAGATGCTCACGGAAGAACCGTGGCCTCTACCTTTAAGAGAGGACCTGCTCCAGCAGGGGCCTTGTCTGTTCCAAGACTTACCGCGGCTGCGTTTGACGGCATGGCAGTTGAACGCCGTATCCTGAAAGGGCATTCCAGATGAAGTCATCCCTACCCTGGTCGAAGCCAGGAAGGATGTAACCGCAAAACATTTTCACCGCATTTGGCGAAAATATGTTGCGTGGTGTGAGGCCAAGAAGGTCCCTACAGAGGAATTCCAACTGGGTCGTTTCCTACATTTCCTGAAAACAGGACTGTCTATGGGCCTAAAATTAGGGTCCATTAAGGTTCAAATTTCGACCCTGTCGAATTTCTTCCACAAAGAACTGGCTTCAGTGCCTGAAGTTCAGACGTTTGTAAAAGGGGTACTGCATATACAGCCTCCTTTGGTGCCCCCAGTGGCACCTTGGGATCTCAATGTTGTTTTGAGTTTCCTAAAGTCACATTGGTTTGATCCACTCACCACTGTGGAATTAAAATATTTCACATGGAAGGTGAAGATTCTATTAGCCCTGGCTTCAGCCAGGCGTGTGTCAGAATGGGCGGCTTTATCATATAAAAGCCCTTACTTAATTTTTCATTCTGACAGGGCAGAATTGAGGACTCGTCCTCAATTTCTCCTTAAGGTGTTTTCTGTTTTTCACATGAACCAACCTATTGTGGTACCTGCGGCTACTAGGGACTTGGAGGACTCCAAGTTACTTGACGTTGTCAGGGCCCTGAAAATATATGTTTCCAGGACGACTGGAGTCAGAAAATCTGACTCGCTGTTTAGCCTGTATGCACCCAACAAGATGGGTGTTCCTGCTTCTAAGCAGACGATTGCTCGCTGGATTTGTAGTACAATTCAGCTTGCACATTCTGTGGCAGGCTTGCCACAGCCAAAATCAGTAAAAGCCCATTCCACAAGGAAGTGGGCTCATCTTGGGCGGCTGCCCGAGGGGTCTCGGCTTTACAACTTTGCCGAGATGCTACTTGGTCAGGGGCACACCCTGACTGAGGAGGACCTGGAGTTCTCTCATTCGGTGCTGCAGAGTCATCCGCACTCTCCCGCCCGTTTGGGAGCTTTGGTATAATCCCCATGGTCCTGACGGAGTCCCCAGCATCCACTTAGGACGTTAGAGAAAATAAGAATTTACTTACCGATAATTCTATTTCTCGTAGTCCGTAGTGGATGCTGGGCGCCCATCCCAAGTGCGGATTGTCTGCAATACTTGTACATAGTTATTGTTACAAAAATCGGGTTATTCTTGTTGTGAGCCATCTTTGCAGAGGCTCCTTCGTTGTTATCATACTGTTAACTGGGTTCAGATCACAGGTTGTACGGTGTGATTGGTGTGGCTGGTTTGAGTCTTACCCGGGATTCAATATCCTTCCTTATTATGCACGCTCGTCCGGGCACAGTATCCTAACTGAGGCTTGGAGGAGGGTCATAGGGGGAGGAGCCAGTGCACACCACCTGATCCTAAAGCTTTTATTATTGTGCCCTGTCTCCTGCGGAGCCACTAAACCCCATGGTCCTGACGGAGTCCCCAGCATCCACTACGGACTACGAGAAATAGAATTATCGGTAAGTAAATTCTTATTTTAGAATTGTGAATTGTGCCCAGGGAGACTGATCGCACACACGGGAGCTCTACTGAGTTTATCTGAAAAGACTTTGTTAGGTTTTTTATTTTCATGGAGGCTGCTGGCAACGGTCTCCCTGCATCGTGGGACTTAGGGGAGAGAAATCAGACCTACTTCTAATGAGTTTAAAGGCTTTGCTTCTTGGCTACAAGACACCATTAGCTCCTGAGGGTTTGGAACACTAGGTTCGCCTAGGGGTTCACTCCCAGAGCCCGCCGTTACCCCTCTTGCAGAGCCAGAAAGAAGTCGGAAGACAGGTGAGTAGAAGATCAGAAGTCTTCAGTGACGGCTTTCTGAGGTACCGCACAGCGATCGCGCTGCGCGCCATGCTCCCACACACAGCGGCACTACAGGGTGCAGGACGCGTGGGGGGGGGGTGATATGGAGTGCCTGGGCACAAGATCCGAACTCCCACCAGATCTGGGATTGAGCGCTGTGAGCTGGCAAACTCCCTCTGCATTTCTGACATGCTTTACTGTGGGTCTGTCCCCTATTTGCCCAGTGTGTCTGTGGGTGTCTGTACACGTTTGTCGGCATGTTTGAGGCTGAGTGCTCTTCCCGGGAGGAGACTGTGGTAGGGACAGAAACGACAGTGGGAGTGACCCTGTCGGCACCGCTGACTCCTGATTGGGTAAATGTGTTGAATGCTAATGTGGCTTTTTTGTTAATAAGAGATTAGATAAATCTGAATCTCAGAACCAGGCATGGAAGAAATCTGTGGAGGATGTGTTATCACAGGTCCAAACCCCTTCGGGGTGATAAAGTCAAATATTACTTATGAACATAAGCTATGTACTAATACCGTGGAGCTGTAATGGCCGCTAAACCACGTGCACGTGCTGCGCACTTTGTACGCTGTTTGCGTACAAAGAACCGTACGTGGTACGCACGTTGCGTACCCACGCTACGCTGAGTGTATGGAATACACACAGCGAGCGCACACACAGTTGATAATCTTTAAACCTTTTAAATGAACGCAGTAAAGGGTATGCTTATACTGTAAACCTTGGTTGATGTAAAACCACAATGATGTAATGCTTAAACCTTTAACAATGTGAATATGGTATGAGCGGTTAATACGCTAGGAGAGACCCTTTATAATAACCGGTGAAACACACAAGACCTGGTAAGGTTCCAACACCTTCGTAGAAGATTCTTTTAGTATATATATATATATAAAAGGGGAAAACAATTACAGCTTATACACTACAGACCTAACATCAATATTTAAACAGAATAACCAGAAACAAATGTGAACAATAGCGAACGATTGCAAACAGAACAAAACACAAAGAGAATAAATGGCAAATCAATAAGGATAACAAAAATGGCTACAGAGAACATACCATACGGGGGAATACTCGCATACGCAACCCGGATCCAGTCCTCCAATTATCAGGTAGATAAATGTTGATGAGAGAGAGTACTGGCCGGTCAGGGAACTGTGGCCTTTATATACACAGCATACAGTACAATACAATAGTCCCTACAATCTCATTGTCCATTGGGCACAGGAATGTGTCTCTGCATTATAACAAAAGGTCATAGGTGGATTCGAACAGGTGGGCTGTGTCTACTTCCAACTGCTCAGGTGGGAGGTATCATCAGGATTCCCGCCGCATGTGTAATAAACTGCAAATACAGTAAATGTCTATAAACGACTTTTAAACATAACTCTACGCAGGAGCGAACAATCTCTTCCTAACCAACACTGAAATGTTACTACTAAAATACTCTTCAGTTTGATACTAAACACCACCGTTCAATCTTTGTCTGACCCTTCATATCATGCAAAGAGGAATCCCCATGTCCACGAACCATTTACACTAAACATACTTGCTGACATTAAGGGGAATACTATCTATAAAACACACTATTTAGGTTAAATATGTTATAAACGAGTCGCCCGCTACAAGCTCACAAACTACCGTAAATACGCATATCACGTGCGTAATCGCTGGAGCGGTTGTACGCAAATTGCGGACATGTACACGCACGGCAGACTGGGTGCACGAGCAGCGGGCATGTGTATTGGGGTTAGTGCAAGGCATTGTGAATCACGATATTTTTTGACTTTGACAGTCCACCCTTTGGCAGTCAACAATAACTGCCACTATCTAAATAATCAAACAGAAAAATATACAATTCAATGAAATACCTATAAATGATTGGGTGTAGGGAGGAGAGGAGGAGGTGGAAAATGTATGACCTAGTGAGATAGTAAAAGCATGTGTGTATGAAATCCATGTCTGAGGGGTCATGTATCATCGTGCCGTACGTGTTCTAAATCAAGCTTCGAGGTATTGCGAAGTATACATTGAATCCTTCTCATCCCGTATTAAGGGTCTGTAAATGGGCTAGCAAACTCTACCTAGCTCTTTTCGGCTTTTAGTTCCAACAAATGGGGTGCACATTAGTTGATGATACATGAAGGGGGAGAATATGTGAGTGTTAATATATGTGCCTATATTACCTATCGACTATGTGTGTCACTACCTGAAGATAGTAGAGATGAAGATAAGAAACATGCGTTATGAATGCAGTCGTATGATTATGTATGTGGTCGTCTTTGGGTTTCTTGTTGAAGTTTTGTCTTATGTCTTGTCCGGATTGTCTTATCTTTGCTGTATCTTTGCTGTAAGTGGCAAGCAAAGCTCTTCAAGTGTCCATAAAATTACAGTCTCTAAAAGCTCATCAGGTGTCTGTGACACAGTTCATCAGTGGTCTGTATAAAGGGTCATCAAATTCTTCTTCCAAGTGGATGTCTTTGTACCTTGGAGAAAACCAAAGGAGAAACGGGTGAAAGAAACGGACCGTGGAATCACATTTTATCACAACATTGTCTCGATTGACGGGTCATAAATTAAACTAGTTGTTACAATGCCCTCGCTCCTCAAACTCATCAATTTGGTACTACGCTTGCAATTCATTAAAATCCGAACACATCTGAATATCAGACCAATCATTAAGATAACTCCTAGGATACATAAGAGGAACTTCCCTACAGTAACGACAACGTTTTGAGCCCATTCTCCTAAACCTGAGAACCAATTACGTGGGTTCAACAATGATACCCAGCCGGTTAGTACATTACCCACAGAGGCAAGGGTAAGGTTGTGCCTCCTTCGGAACTCCCACTTCAATTGCAAGATATCGTCCATCTTTTGATCTATGACCTCTGTCCTCAGTGCTGTTTGTGATATACGTACGACACTTCACACCATACCGAGTTGCTAGGGTGACACAATATCCTCCTGTCACTGCTGTAAGGTAATTTAGAACCATCCTGTGCTGGATCAGTTCCGTTTTGTAAGCTTGCAATTCTCTCCCGGTATACCTGAAGGTGTCATCATACATCTCGGTGATATTGTCTATCAGGTTCGCTAGCGCGGTTATATACCTAAAATTTATAACTCCTCTGGCGGTACGGGTGATATCTAACGCGAGTAGGAGTTGAATCCCGGTGGATTCGTGGATCAAATCAGAGGCTGCATGCTCTGTCCTATCTATAAGGTGTCTCTTTACAATGTGTTCGTAATGGGTGTGAGTGTAAGGAGCTTGAGCATTGCGGTGAACGTCTTTCATCTTTTCATGGGTAATGGTCATTACTTCTGGCAATACTCTTCCAATGTAACACAATCCCTCTGAGTTTGGGGCAAGCCACTTATACGCCTTCCTCCCACATATGAAATATGCATCATCGGGGAGGACATATGGGACAGAATATGACATCACCATATTACAAACCTTCCAAGTGACAAATCCTATCCCTAACTCTCTCTTTTGTCTAGTACACGTATCAGGTTGTATGATATGTGCACAGTATCCTGGTGATACTTCTCCAACTCACATGAGCCTATTTCCTAGAGTGTACCTATATTGGAAATATCTTCCACTGTTGGCTATTTGGCGTATAAGCTCTGAGTCAATGGGCATTCTATCGGTTCTGTGTGAGAATGTCATGGTTCGATTGTTCCATGTCACTTCCCAATTTCCCGGCTTTCGGGGATTGGAAATGTTAAAACATATTAGGGACCTATCTACATGGTATTGGTGGAGCTTTAAACTAGGAGGGAAAGAAATATTACATTTCTTGTCCACCCCTTAACTCCAGTACCTCACCTATTGTTAGAGTATGGCACTAGTCCTGACTTTCTATGACCTTGAGGTACTTGTGAGCACACCCAGCATTCTATTTGATTTAAAACCTTACCCACTAATGAGTAATAGTCACTCAATGGATGACGGTCCATATCGATATTAAGGCTGGACTGACATCTCTGGATGCACCCGTCTTCTGCTATGTTGTCATATTTCCTACAGATACAATTCTCTTCAGCTAACAATCCTTCACAATGTCTATTAATGTCATGGCTACCAGATCGTTTTCTCCTTCATCCACTAGGGGCCACTGGAGCGTAGTTACAATGGGGAAATAGTAGGCAGTAATTGGGAGCTGGCACTTTAAAATTCTCACACTGTGGCTAGCTCCTTCCCTACTATCTCCCCTCCAAGCCAGTCTTAGTTTAGTGCCCGAGGTAGCTGGTTCACTTGGGTTTAGCTGAAGAATTTTTACCTTTTTCTTTATTATTTTATTTTTCTTTCACACACGCACAGACTGGCAGCTCTGCCACTGCCATTCTGCACCGCGGGAGCTGCCGGCGGGGTCCCATCGCAGCTGCGTGCGGCTCGGGATGGGCCCCGGCTGAGGGAGACACTGAGCTCTCCTGAGTTGGCTGGACACCGCTGCGTGCGGCGCGTGTCGGGGCCACTCCATCCAGCAGAAGATTCCGGCAGCATGGCAGTGGTGAGTATCAGTGGCCGGACACCGCTGCGTGCGGCGCGTGTCGGGGCCGCTCCACCACAGAAGATTCCGGCCGGACACCGCTGCGTGCGGCGCGTGTTGGGGCCGCTGGGTCGAAAAAGCGGTGAGTACAATCTCCCCAGACTGAGGTATGTTTTTACATTTTTCAGTGTTTTAATACAAGGCTCTCCTATACTCTCCAGTCATAGCCAGGCTGGAGTGCATAAAAGGCGCACTTACTGATTTGAAATTGGCGCCATTATGTGGGGGGCGGAGCTTCAGCCCGCTCTGTAAGCGGGCTCAACGCTCTTCACTCCCCGGCTGCAGCATACACACTTACAGGCAGCCGGGGGATAATGTGGTTTTTAATTTAATAAGTGAAACCGCTCCCCGGCTGCAGCATACAGGCGGCCGGGGGATGCAGGGAGAAAGCACAGCAGCGGCCATCAAGAATGAGGGGGCGGAGCTTACTCCCGCTCTTTTCGGCGGGCTCAGGCTCTCCACTCCCCGGCCGCACACCGCTCCCCGGCCGCAGCATACAGGCGGCCGGGGGATGCACTGAGACAGCAGCGGCCACCAAGAACTAGGAGGGCGGAGCTAACTCCCGCTCTGTTCGGCGGGCTTTCTCCGCTCCCCGGCCGCTGCATGACGAGATCATCAGTGAGGTTGATCCTTACCTGTTCCTCCTTATGGGGAAACAGACATGATGAATGGGGGAGGCTGAGTATGTGATTATACAGTTCCCCTGCACCACCCTGACGACAACCGGGGTGTGTGTCATTCTGATACCATCGCTCACTGGTGATCACTAAAAACACCACAGTCCCCCGCTCCCTGGCCCGCTGAAAGCTTCTTTCCTCTCCTGGCTGCGCAGGGAGGATTCTTAACTTGCTTAACATGTATAAGGTATGAGGGGGGAAGGGGGGTGAAGCTTATTCCCCCCGGCGGCAGCTCCCAGCTCTCATTGTCTCTAGGCAACACACCTGTCTCTGGGGTTTGTAGCTTTTCTGTGCAGTGTGCTGCAGAAATATTGTTACATCTTGCTTTGGCTACATTCCTCCCTGCAGGGGAGTCCTCTGCCCGGCATTTCAGTCATTTAGATCAGGAAACCTGCTCTATTACAGGAGCTGGGACTCAGCTCATTAATAATTAAAAATCTACTGTGCAGTATTTCTTTACCCTACAAATACACAGTATTTTTCTACCCTATTAGGTGCACAGTAATTATCTACCCGGTTGGGTTCACTGTGGTGTGAGATATATATAGATATGTTTGTGTGTATGTATATATATATATATATATATATATATATATATATATATATATATATATATATATAATATTTAAGTGTGTGTGGGTATGTATATAGATATATCCATACAATACCATATATAGGGGATAAAACAGACACTTCCGCAATGTTTTCTAATAACAAGATACCCCACCTTGCCATCTGGTGCACCTTAATTAGCGGTACACTACATACAGGGCGGGATGTTGTCCTCCCTTTATTATTCCTTGGTGTCACTAGTTACTAATGCTATTTGTAATTTGGGGAATGTGTGTAAGGCATCAGACAAATAGCGCTGTGGCTCAGTACGCTAGTAGCGGGTATCTGAACAGGGGTTTGAATCCAAACAAAACTTTAAGGAGAGCTCCTATAGCCTAGGGCTAAGACTCCTGTCCCACAGCGCAGCGTTACTGGTTCAGGTCTCCGCTGCTCCAGAAAGTTTATTTGAATCGTGTCGGTCACACATTATAGCGCAGACCTTACATAGGGCTGTGTTTGTTTAACCCACCTTTTCTCCTTTCGTTTGTCTCACCTGGGATAGTCAAAGAATTCCCTCTTAGGTGTGAAGTATGCAGTGGAGCCATCTGCAGAGCCCTCCACGCACCTGCAGGACGCTCCTGTTTGAACAGCTCAGATTATACAGGTAATGTCACTGGTAACCAGAGACCTTGTACGTCATTTCACCTCTTCAGGTTTCTAAAGGAACCTTGCTAACCTTCCATGTTACAGTACTGATGATGTCTGTTTTCTGTGGAGTCTGAACCAGTGTCTCAGAATATCCAGGTGCATTATACAGCAGTTCGTCTGAGACTGCAGGTAAAGGAGGCGGACACGTCAAGTCCATCAGGGTTCGACGCCAATGACGAAATGACAGCGACTGGTCCAGTTTCGGATGAGCTGGCCAGGCTCCGGTAGACGGCCGGCAGACACCCGAATACACAATTTCAGGTATCAAACAATGTTTGTTTTCCTATCCTTTCCCCGCAGACGGCAGGAAATGGTATCAGTACCTCTCCAGGGTATATCCCTCGATGTATCGCCGGTCCAACAAGCTGCCATTTTCCTGAGGCAACCTTGCTCAGTGATCCATCGAAGACCTATACGGCAGCGGGGTTCTACCTTGTCCGGAGCAGGTAGGTTGTGGATTACAGGATGTTTCGCATCAGGATCAATTGATACTTTGGTACGGTCAGAATCACGATTCTGCTTTATGTTCTTTGGAGGTCTCCACGTCTACAGACTCGGAACCTGCATTTTCGCTTGGGCTGTCTTAACCCGACGACCTCTGGGGCTGCGACAGTGACAGGTGAACATGAAATCCTACGGGGCAGATGGTTCAGGGGAAGGAACTTTCTGCAGGATTTCTTGAACCATTGGAGGTAAGTCCACTTTGCTTTCTCCTACTTCTGCCCCAGCTCCAAGACAGACCTTTACCGGTCTTTCCTTTAGAGTTTTACCGTGCCCTTTCAAGCTTTCGACTCCACACGGGCGATATCTCCGTCGCCAGGGGATCTAAAAAAAAAACAAAAAAAAAACCTGAAGGTTCAACAACCTCGGTCCAGTCTGATTTTACATCATCCTATACACACTCTACAGGTCAGACTTTCCTACCACCTGGAGGGTCCCAGGGTGGGCGCAGGTCGGTGGAAGAAGGCTTGGGCGGTTACAGACTAGATTTTGGAGTACAACCGTCTCGGGAGTCCCTCGGCAGGGGTCGGCCGATTTACGATGACAAGAGAGTCAGACTGCAGGCGGCGCTCCATATGCTTCTAACCGCAAAGGGTGTTGATCCCTGTTTTTTACATATCATTTGAATCGAGACAGTTCCCCGGCTTTTGGTTTTTTCACGTTCCGAAGCCAGTTGGCTCGGCCAGGCCTATTCTGGCCTTAGAATTCTTTCAGTCTGTGATTGCTAGTTTAAACAAGAAAGGGAGTTTTACGCGTCCCTTGTCTTCAGGGATGCCTGTTTACTGATTTTCCCTTGGGTTTCCTCATCGGGCTTTACTCAGTCGCATTACAGGATTCTCATTTTCACTGTAAGTCCTTTCCTTTCGGTCTCTCTTCCGCTCCCACAGGGTTCAGGAAGATCACAGAATAACTATTTTTCAGGGGGGTGACGTTGGTTCCCTAATGGGGCAATCTACTGCTACTATCCCACTCTGTACATTAGGTGTCTTCTGAAGATCCGGAGGATCCAGGAGCTTCTGGTTCGACTCAGATCCAATTTATGCTCCTCGTAGACGTTTTCTCAACACAAGTTGCGACGCAATGAGTGGTCGCCTACATTCCCCTCTGAGCGGGAGACGACAATCTTCTTCCCAGGTCAGGCCACCAGGTCGGACTCCTGGGCGAGGGAACATTCCCCGGAGTTTTGTCAGCTGGTCTGCTGTGGGCGGAGATTTTGAATCTACCTCAGGGCGTTCTGACTGACTCTTTAACTCTTTACTATTCACGGACGTGAGCTCTGGTGGCAGTAGCCGAGGATGCCCTCAGGGCTCCTGGGAGTTTCTGGTTATTCTATCCTGCCTCCTTTTCTATTTCTACCTCACTTTCGGTAACACAGGAGGGGAATATGCGTGCTAGTCCTCTCGATGGCTCTGGTTGGGCCACCCATGACTTGAAGATACAGCTACACCTGTTGTCAGTAGAGGAGCCTTGGCTCCTACCTAGACTGGACTGTCTACTTCAACAGGGTCCTTTTCTTTGTTCAATCTTACACTGGTTTCATTTAACCGTGTGTCTGTTCACGAGACCTCAGAAGGGAGGAGTTCCCTAGTTCGGTTAGGCCTACTAGGCCCCGATTTCTGAAGTCTGTCACCTCTTCTCGCTTTTGCCACTTTTGGAAAACTGTATTGGACATGATAAGGAAAAAAGGGGGTTTTCCCCTTCTTTCAGTTACCATTCAGCCGTCATCTTTGGTTTCTCTGGGAGGTTTTGCTCCGCTGCGCTTCAAACCACTTTGACCTGAATTTTAGGTCTCTGCCTTTTTCAGTTTTCTTCCAAAAGAAATTCGCCTGGCGGCCGTAAGTTCGGGCTCTCCTTCAGGGAGTACTCTATTAGCTACTCCCCCGGCTGAGCTTCGGCCTCAGCGGTCGTTTCTTCCAAAGGGGATGTCCGTTTTTTCATATAAATCTGACACTAGTGTTTTTCAGTCCTCTTAGAATGTTGTCAGGGCTCGCTGACTCTCTTTACAGAGGTCTTAGGCTATTCAACGAAGTGTTTTTCTTCTTTGTTCTGTACGATGCTCCCGTACTAAGTAGCCGGGGTCCCAGCTTATGTTGGGCTGTTGCATACATCTGACCATTTCAGCGCACTTTACGCGCGTGGTGGGACCTTCGGGGGCAGCTGCCCGTGGGGTCTCCATGAATACTTTGTCGCGCGGCTACTTGGTCGGACCGACATTCGTTTTGTCAAATTCTACAAGTTTGACAATTTTGCGGACTCTGCATCACAGTTTGGCCGAGCGGTTTTACAGGACTCTCAGCGCTCTCCCACCCGATTTGGAAGCTCTGGGACGTCCCCATTGTAACTACGCTCCAGTGGCCCCTAGTGGATGAAGGAGAAATCAGGATTTTGGTACTTACCGATAAATCCCTTTCTCCGATTCCACAGGGGCCACTGGACGCCCGCCCAGCGCTGTTCCTCCTTGTTTTTTGCTTAACAGTTTGCAGATCACCATATGACTGCTTGTTGAGTTCGGGCTAGCTGGTTGTTTGTTAGGTTCTGTTCCAGGTTTGGTTTGTGTTCTCCTGGTTTACAGGGCGTCATTAACCTCCTCTACCTTACGGTTTGTTTATTCCAGCTCTCCTCGGGCACAGTTTTACGTAGACTGGCTTGGAGGGGAGATAGTAGGGGAGGAGCTAGCCACAGTGTGAGAATTTTAAAGTGCCAGCTCCCAATTACTGCCTACTATTTCCCCATTGTAACTACGCTCCAGTGGCCCTTGTGGAATCGGAGAAAGGGATTTATCGGTAAGTACCAAAATCCTGATTTCTGATACTCGCCTTTGCTCGGTGATTGTGTTGCTCTTGGAATTCTACGAATCCATCCTGATCACCAGAACCCATTCCAGATCCTTTCTCGACCTCACTGGTACTCTCACCGAAACAGACTGCTCTGGTCAACAACAGGGTCAACAGGAAAACACGAACTGCAGTCTCTTGGGGCGAGTCCATCTTACAGGAGGAGAAAGAGAAAGTTGTAATGGGGAAGGAAAACAACTACGAGGGAAAGAAAAATGTTACGATAATTGTCCTCTAGTCTTGTTGTTGTTCTTGTTCAGATGTCGTCTCAACAATGCTGTCTCTCAGTCTTCCCAAAACGAACACTCCAGTGATACGATACTCTTTTCGACTCAGCGACCTTTCTGTAAGGAGCATAAATCTTGCATTACCATTTGTCTAACTGATGTGTGACATACCCAAATCCCGACTGCTGTGGAGATATCTGGTCTGGTGACTGTTGCAATGTATAGCAATTTTCCTATGGCTTTTCTGTATAGATGGTTATTCTGTAACAGGTTGCTCTGATCATTTGGTTCCTTTTCATAACTTGTCTCCATAGGAGTGCTTGCTGTCTTTTCATCTTGTATACAAATTCCTCAATGGTTTCCCGAATTTTGTATTTCTGACTTAGTGTGAATGTTCCGTCATCTTCTCTTGAGATTTGCATTCCCAAGTAATGCGTTATGTGGCCGAGGTCTTTTGTTTCAAACTGACGGTTTAGTTCTTGTAGCAATTCAATTTCGTCCCCTTCTTGTTCAAAACAAACTAGCAAATCGTCCACGTAAATCAATACATAGAACCATCTTTCCTCTATCAACTTTGTATAGAGACATGGGTCTGCTTTGCTTCTGATGAATCCCTTTTCTGTCAGAACTCCATTTATCTTTGTATTCCATGCTCTTGCTGCTTGTTTAAGACCATATATACTCTTGTTAAGTTTACATACATGATCTGGGTTCTGAGAATTCACGAAGCCTGGTGGTTGTTCCATGTATATATCTTCCTTTAGTTCACCATGTAGGAAAGCCGTCTTTACATCGAAATGTTTCACTTGCATACCCTTTATGGCTGCTGTTAGGAGTAAGGTTCTAATGGTAGTGTGCTTCACAACTGGAGCAAACGTTTCATCATAATCTTCTCCAAATTTCTGTGAATATCCTTTAGCAACCAGTCTTGCCTTGTATCTTTCTATTTTTCCTTCAGAATCATATTTGACCTTAAAAGTCCATTTACATCCTATGGCCTTTTTGTCTACTGGTAGTCTGGTCAATGTCCATGTCTGATTGTCTTCCATTGATTCCATTTCTTCTTTTGCGGCTCCTAACCATTTCTGTGCTTCTCTTTCAGAAAAATTAGCAATTTCTTCCCATGATGCAGGTTCTTGTATGTTAATAGCTTTTGCTTTGTAAGATGAACGTGCAGGTGGTTTTCCCTTATTTTCTCTTGAAGAGCGTCTCACCCCCTCGGATGTACTCTCACGAGTGTCGCTGGTATTTGTCTTGTGTTGTACTTCAACTTCTTGAGTGATCTCTACTTCATCTGTTTCTTTGGATTCAGTGCTTTCTTCTTCAGTAGAGTCTACTGGAATTATGACATCATCTCGTGTTTCTTCTATGAATGTCACACTGTTGCTTATAACTACTTTTCCATTTCTTGGATTTAAGATTCTGTAGCCTTTTGAATGTTCGCTGTAGCAGACTAGAACTCTCTCTTCTGCTCGGTTCTGCAACTTGCTTCGTTTTTCAGCGGGAATGTAGACGAAGGCTCTGCATCCAAAAACTCTAATGTGCTTTAAGCTGGGTTTCTTACCGTGCCACAGCTCATATGGTGTCTTCCTTACTGCTTTGGAAAGTAGTCTGTTTTGAAGATAGGTGGCTGTTGCTGCTGCTTCACCCCAATATTTATCAGGTAGTCCTGAATCACTAAGCATGCACCTTATCATTTCTGTTAGTGATCTGTTTTTCCTCTCAGATACACCGTTTTGCTCTGGTGTATATGGTACTGTCTTCTGATGCTCAATACCGAGTTCTCTTAAGTACCGTTCTATTTTCTGTCCAGTGAACTCGCCTCCATTGTCGCTGCGAAGAGTTAGCATATTCCTCTTGAACCTGTTTCTGGTCATGGTCACATAGTCTTGCAGCTTTTCTAAGACTTCATCTTTACTTTTTATTAGATAAGTGACTGTGAACCTGGAGTAGTCGTCAATGAATGTCAGCATATACCTTTTGTCTCCTACGGTTCGCGTTTTCATAGGTCCACATACATCACTATGTACCAGGTCTAGTGGTCTGGAAGCTCTGCTTTCACTTTTCTTAGGAATTGTCGTCCTTGTTGCTTTTGCTTTTATGCAGCATTGGCACTTCATCATTTCCGAACAGTCTGACACTTTGAGATCCCTGGCTAGGTCTCTCCTCTGCATTTCCTTTATGCAATCTGGGTGTCTGTGTCCTAATCTTCTATGCCACTTGTGAATACAGTCAGCGTGTTTCTGTGTACTCAGCTTTGCCTGCTGTGCTGCGATATCCAGACAGTATAAATGTTCTTTTATTCTGGCTGTAGCTAGCGTTTCTCTTCCATTTTGGATAAAACACTTATTATTCTGAAACTTTACAGTAAGTCCTTTTTCTACTAGATTCTTTACTGATAGCAGTGCTCCTTCAAGCTTGGGAACATATAGCACATCTGTTACGGGTATTTCTGCATAGCTGCCATTACCCTTGGAGCATAGGAATTGATCATTCCCTTTCCCTTCTGCAATGATATTTGTTCCATCTGCTAGGTAGATTGTTTCTTTATGGTTCAAATCAAGTTCAGTAAAGAAGTCCTTGTTATTTGTCATATGACTAGTCGCTCCTGAGTCTACATACCACTTTTCTGACAATTGGGTTACTGTCGCTTTAAATGTTCCATTCCAATTGTGTGCTCCTGTATCTGTAAGTGTGGCTTTGGCTCTTTGTTTGTGTAATCTTTCTGGTGGTTTGTGCTGCTCTGTCTTCCATATGGTGCAATATTTTTTCAGGTGACCCACTTTCTTGCATCTGAAACATGCTCTTGTTTCCCTGGTGTGTGGCTTAGTGTCCGCCATTTTAAGTGCTTTCTCTGTGTCACTTTCAGTATTGCACTCTGTAAGCTCCTTTCTGCGTTGATACTCCTCTATGAGTCTGTTCTTCACAAAGTCTGGTGTGATTTCTGCTTCAGGTCTCATTTCTAGTGCATTTATTAGTGCACTGTATGTATCTGGTAAACTGCACAGTAGGATAGCTACTATGTGGTTGCTTTTGATTTCTTCTCCCATTGATCTGAGCTGTATGGTTATCTCTAGTAGTGCACTGATGTGTTCTTGCATTGTCTTGCCTTTATTAAATCTCATTTGGTATAATTTTCTTAATAGGAATAGTTTGCTGTTCAAACTTGATCCTTCATGCACTCTCTGTAATGCTGTCCACATGTCTTTAGCTGTACTCTCTTGTCTTATGTGTATAAGCTGTTCATCTTCCACCAGTAAACTTATAGTGGCTCTTGCCTGTCTGTCCTTCTTAATCCACTGCTGATCCTCTCCTTCGGGTCTGTCTGCATTTATAACATCCCATAAATCATCTCTGGTTAATAGCATTTCTACTTTAAACTTCCATGTCTGATAGTTCTCATTAGAAAGCTTGCTAGTAGCTAGTCTGAGATCTGTGTAATTTGCCATAACCCTTCCTTGTATAGATCTCTCTATTCTTCTGTGGTATTAAACTTGTTTTACTCAGTTTTCTTTCCAAGGTTCTCCTTGGTTGTTTCTTGTGTACGTTACACAGTCTGCTGTCTGCGCCTGCTGGGACTTGCAGTGCAACTCGTGATCTGGATGCTGCTTGGGATGCACTCCTGAAAACTTTATCTTGTATAGACTCCAGTTTGGGCCCATAACCTGTTGGCATAGTGCGATGGATTGATACCATAGGTGTGCAGCAGGAGGTCTTATAGATAAAGGATCACCTCAGGAGTTACCTTGTATTCAGACAGAACGAGACTTGAGATGTATATCTTCTTTATATAGTACTGAGTACCAGGATCAATATAACAACAGGTTTCAGTAACAGCTTCTTAACTTAAACATGTCAGTAACATGAGCTGCTCAGCTCGCCTCCTTTCCTCAGAGACTTTTCTAGAACACACACGTGAGGAGGAAGAACAAACAAGTACATGCATATACAGCAGACAAACAATACACCTCTGTAAGTATACAGCACCATCTGCTGCCCCTGTACGGTAACTACATGCATATAAACAAACCCATAGTCTGTTGTACATATTTCAACAATACCATCCGTAAAACATGAAAGAACAAAAAGAGAGAGAACAATAGAAAAAAAAACATTGTCAGATTTCCGTTCACCATTAGGCTTTTTTCACCAACATGTCCATCGGTATCTTTGCACAGTCTCCCCCACCAGTATTTCCACTCTCCACCCTTTGTGCCTGGCCAAACACAACGATGCTGGTAAGACATACTGGGGTTGGGTAGACCTCTGAAAAGACCAAGTGGTCATGTGACGTTTGAGTTCTGCTGGTGAACGTCAGAGATGAGAAGAAAACATTTAAAGATAAATTACATAGTTTACCCGGCCGTCCCTGTGTCTACAAGAAACTGACCTTCCAATTACATCGACTGTAACCTCAGGCTTACTATCAAGGCTAATGATCAACTTTACTGGCTGCAAATTACAGGTGCGGCCCAAAATTCTTCATATATGATCCCTGATTATAATTGCGTGTGTCATACAGTGTGTCATAACTTTTCTCGTGTTCTTGTCTAGGGTGTCTGACTTTGTGTGCTGTTACAGTTGCTGGCATAATGCCCTTCCCTTTTACACAGATAACAAATCCTTGGCTTCCTCCGTGTGCCAGGGGCCTAGGGTTTTGGTCGATTTGATGCCTCCTCTAGTGCTTGGATGCTCATCACCATCAACCGCTCTCCCTGTGCTTCCCTGGTTCTTTGGATATTACGGTCATGTTGTTGTCTAGGGGGTTGATATACCTTGTGTGTGTCTTTAAACCTACAATTCCGTGCATAATGACCTTCCCTCTGGCAACTATAACATCTTATCACATTCGACTTACCCACAGGGGTCTGGGGCTTAGACTGAGGTAGTTTACTTATTGTCATCAGCTTACCCCCGTGTGACTCCCTGTGTTTGCTGATGTTCCGATCGTGCCCAACAGCGGACTTTCTTAATGCAGCCACCGAGATACTTCTCCAGTTAGGTTGAGTGGTCTGTACCCTTGTTCTCAACACGTTTGTTAAACCTTCCATTAATACATAAACCGCTACTTCTCTATGATGTACATTTTCCTCAATGTCCGCGATCCCATGTATCTAGCCATTACTTGCAGTGCTCGATTGAAATAATTAGAAGCAGTTTCACCTTCTTTTTGTCTTATGGAGAAGATTTTGTTCCACTTGACAACAGTTGGGAAATATACTCCTAATTGCATGTTGATCTGCTTAACATTTTCCTGATTGTATGCATCAGTGAGAGGTCTCTCTTCGTCTAACTTACAATCAGAAATTAATTTCAAAGGGTCAATAGTAGAGGGCAAACATGCCCGCAGTACTATCCGCCAATCCTTGTTAGTGGGTTCAGTGGCGTTACCTAGTTCTCTAATGAACCTTTGGCATGCGGCTAGATCTCTCCTGGGATCGGAAAATTCAGACATAATTGTCCTTAATTCTGTCCGGGACCAGGGGCAGTGCATTGCAATGTTCCTGGCGGGAGTGATTCCCAGAGCGTCAGTCTGTCCATTTGGGACTGCAATCACCCTGACAGGATTAAGTTCAGCTTCATCATCTTGTGTTGACTCTACAATGTGAGGTGCATTTGTCTCTGCATAATATACAATACCGTACTTACCTGTGGACACAACCTCACCTGACCCTCCGTTAGGGGGCTTGACTACTGCCTTTACCGATTGGGTCGTGCCCACCTGGGTGTCTTGTATGATGGCTGCTGGATAAGGTGCCGACATCGTGCTGGGCTCACTTTCTTGCTTGTAATCCTGAGGGAAGTTTAACATGGGGTGCAACTTGCACGGGTTAGAATTTGTACATTTATCAGTTTTCCTTCTATCATTATTACATTTATTACATTTACTACTATCATTATTAATACAGTTACTAAGTGCACTATTATAATCATATCCCAGTATGCCATTCTCTGTAACCATTGTTTCTCCAGTTGCCATGTGTTTCCTGCTAAGGTGGGAACAAGCTGTGTAAGCTAATTTCCTTTGTATCTCACCTTCCTGTTGACATAAATGTAAACAATTATAATGTCTAATCCGTTGCTTTCCGGACTTTGAGACCTATCCTTCTCCTTAAATTTTGCAACACCTCAGGATCAAAACTGCCTACCCTGGGAAACTTCTCCCCATCGTTCACAGTCATACGTTCCCACTCATTGCATAAAACCTCGGCGTGTGATCCATCACACATTATGTACCTCGCCGACCCTACTAGCCGCGGAATTATATCAACCTGAACCTTGGTTGATCGTCCCTTACTTGAGCAACTGGCCCCCATCTTTGCAGGTATTGCCTTCTCAGCGATTTCCTACAAAAACCACTTTCCCAGAGGTAAGGCGACGGTGAAAGTTCAACGAGTGCCTTCACTCACTCTCGCCCACGTCGACCAATATGCCCACACACTGACTCAGCGCTGGCGTACTCAACCCAAGGCCCCTGCAACCTGAACCTCTATTTACTGGGGCGTGTGGGAGTATGCTACCCTCCCCAGTAGGTATCAGTTGCTGGAGAATTCCTGAGTGATCAGCGAACCTCCCTTAAAATAAAAAAAACCTACACAAATCACGTTAGAATGTACAAATAGCGTTTATGATCCCACAAAGCGTACGCAAACTGCGTAAATGGTATCAAGGTAACCAACTAATGCACACAATTACGTGCGGTACAGTCGCACTGCGTATAAGTAACTATTACTTATCCGCCGCACGACCAGCGGAATCGGTTGTTTAGGCTGCGAAACCTTCAGCCGGAGCGTATTCTCAACACGGGCCTATACGGGTACTGCGCCAATCCCCGTGGCTGCGCTTACTACCTCTGACCTTTCTTAAGTCAGGTTTTTCAGAAACTTCATATAGGTACTTTTAACGGCTTTCTGACTTTCGCGGACCTTCTGGTCTGCTGTAACACTAATTGCTCCTTTTACCTTATTCACTGTTAACGTGAGATGGCCTTCTCCCACGCCACCACGTGTCCTTCTACAAGATCTCGATTTTTCTCGAGGTTCACACCAAAGAAAATTTCACTTGCATACACACGCTTCTTTCACTTCAAATATACTTTGATTTTTCTGTATAGAAAATTTCTTTCATTCAGGTAACACAGGTTAATCCCGGAGGAGATGCAGCAAGAGAAGGATCTTTTTAAACTAGTTTTAGGAAACTGAAAGAAATTGTGCTATTATCTCGTGGCTTCCGTATCGCCTTACTAAAACAATGCTATCGTGTGATTTGTATCTAGTGGGCGTATCTGTACGCACGTTGCGTAATATTCGCCACGTGTGTAGGCCTTTGCGTTGCGCACGCTGTCTCGCCCTCGGTCAGAGACACGTGTACACAGGCCGGATACGTCCGCAGTAACACAAATAACACGCTTCTATAAATGTAAATGATATTTAACTATAATCGCTTACCAAACACTACACACAGTTTCCTCTGTATCAACCTTTACAACTAGAGCAGGCTGCGTGCGTGCTTTACAATTACTTCCTTAAGTATTTCTCTTTACTTTTAACTAAAATAGCAACAAATTTTCTCAGCACATTATCAATGCAAATGGCAAACAGAAAGGTAGATATGCGAAAATACACAATGGAAAATACAGGTGTGTGTGTGTGTTGCGTATGCAATTTGCACCAAACAGAAACTTAAAATCGATAAAAAAAAAAAACAATAGCTTAACGTTCTTGCTTTTCGGTTCCGGATCCCACCAGCATCCCTACAAACCGAGCGGAGCAGAAGCTTATCTAATCAGCACTACCGTATCCCCAACCACAAACACGGCTACAGGGGATACTACCTTTCCGCCCTTTGCTGATGGATAAAGTCTGCCTGGTTCCGCTAAGCTGTGGATATGAGGAGGACCGGACGAGCCCTCAATTGATGAAGTCAAATATTACTTATGAACATAAGCTATGTACTAATAACTAGTGATGAGCGAGGTTCGGTTTTACTCGGTTTTACTCGGTTCTCAAAACGGCATCTTATTGGCTATCCAAAACACGTGACATCCGTGAGCCAATAAGATGCCGTTTTGAGAACCGAGTAAAACCGAATCCGCTCATCACTACTAATAACGTGGAGCCGTAATGGCCGCTAAACCACGTGCTGCACACTTTGTACGCTGTTTGCGTACAAGAACCGTACGTGGTACGCACGTTGCGTACACACGCTACGCTGAGTGTATGGAATACACACAGCGAGCGCACACACAGTTGATAACCTTTAAACCTTTTAAATGAACGCAGTAAGGGTATGCTTATACTGTAAACCTTGGTTGATGTAAAACCACAATGATATAATGCTTAAACCTTTAACAATGTGAATGTGGTATGAGCGGTTAATACGCTAGGAGAGACCCTTTATAGTAACCGGTGAAACACACAAGACCTGGTAAGGTTCCAACACCTTCGTAGAAGATTCTTTTAGTGTGTGTGTGTGTGTGTATATATGTATATGTATATGTATATATATATATATATATATATATATGGGGAAAACAATTACAGCTTATACACTACAGACCTAACATCAATATCTAAACAGAATAACAAGAAACAAATGTGAACGATTGCAAACAGAACAAAACACAAAGAGAATAAATGGCAAATCAATAAGGATAACAAAAATGGCTACAGAGAACATACCATACGTGGGAATACTCGCATGCGCAACCCGGATCCAGTCCTCCAATTATCAGGTAGATAAATGTTGATGAGAGAGAGTACTGGCCGGTCAGGGAACTGTGGCCTTTATATACACAGCATACAGTACAATACAATAGTCCCTACAATCTCATTGTCCATTGGGCACAGGAATGTGTCTCTGCATTATAACAAAAGGTCATAGGTGGATTCGAACAGGTGGGCTGTGTCTACTTCCAACTGCTCAGGTGGGAGGTATCCTCAGGATTCCCGCCGCATGTGTAATAAACTGCAAATACAGTAAATGTCTATAAACTACTTTTAAACATAACTCTACGCAGGAGCGAACAATCTCTTCCTAACCAACACTGAAATGTTACTACTAAAATACTCTTCAGTTTGATACTAAACACCACCGTTCAACCTTTGTCTGACCCTTCATATCATACAAAGAGGAATCCCCATGTCCACGAACCATTTACACTAAACATACTTGCTGACATTAAGGGGAATACTATCTATAAAACACACTATTTAGGTTAAATATGTTATAAACGAGTCGCTCGCTACAAGTTCACAAACTCTACCGTAAATACGCATATCACGCGCGTAATCGCCGGAGCGGTTTTACGCAAATTGCGGACATGTGCACGCACGGCAGACTGGGTGCACGAACAGCGGGCATGTGTATTGGGGTTAGTGCAAGGCATTGTGAATCACAATATTTTTCGACTTTGACAGTGGTCACATAAACGTTCATTTGCTCAGTTGGCAGACACAGATACCGACATGGACACTGACTCCACTGTCGACTATAGTGATGCCAAATTAGACCCAAAATTGGCAAAGAACATCCAGTACATGATTGTGGCAATAAAAGACGTGTTACATATCACGGAGGACCCTGCTGTTCCTGATACTAGGGTCTGTATGTTTAAGGGAAAGAAACCTGAGGTAACATTTCCGCCCTCTCATGAATTGAATACTTTTTTTGTAAAAATGTGGAAAAATCCTGACAAAAGGTTTCTGATTCCCAAAAGGATTCAGGTGGCATATCCATTCCCCTCTGGGGATAGATTTAAGTGGGAATCATCTCCCATTGTGGACAAGGCTCTATCACGGTTGTCTAAAAAGGTGGCTTTACCGTCCCTTGACACAGCAGATCTTAAGGATCCTGCGGATCGTAGACAGGAGACTACGTTAAAATCCATTTACATCGCCACTGGTACACTACTCAGACCAACCATTGCATCGGCGTGGGTAAGTACTGCTATTAAAAAATTGGCAGATAACTTGTCATCTGATATAGAGACCCTAGATACGGATAGCATCCTGTTAACTCTAGGTTATATCAGGGACGCTGCGGCCTACCTAAAGGAGGCGGCGAGAGAGATTGGCATTTTGTGATAAAGAGCCAATGCCTTGGCAATTTCAGCTAGAGCATTGTGGATTCATCAATGGAATGCTGATGCTGACTCTAAGAAAGCTATGGAGTCTCTCCCATATAAAGGTAGTGTCTTGTTTGGCGAGGGTCTCACTGATCTGGTATCTACGGTTACCGCGGGTAAGTCGTCATTTCTCATACGTCCTAGAGGATGCTGGGGACTCCGAAAGGACCATGGGGTATAGACTGCATTCGCAGGAGACATGGGCACTTCAAGACTGTAAATGGGTGTGAACTGGCTCCTCCCTCTATGCCCCTCCTCCAGACCTCAGTTAGATTCTGTGCCCAGAGAGACTGGACACACACCAGGGGAGCTCTCCTGAGTTTCTCTGCGAAAATACTTTTTTTTAGGTGTATTGTTTTCAGGGAGCACTGCTGGTAACAGGCTCCCTGCTTCGTGGGACGGAGGTGAGAGAAGCAGACCTACTTCTGTGAGTTAAAGGCTCTGCTTTTTAGGCTACTGGACACCATTAGCTCCAGAGGGTCTGATCACTTGGTATAGCCTATCTGTTCATTCCCAAAACCACGCCGTCGTCCCCCTCACAGAGCCAGAAGAAAGAAGCCGGGTGAGTAACCGAAGCAAAGAAGACTTCATTACAGACGGCAGAAGACTTAAGTCTCAGAGGTACCGCGCAGCGGTCGCGCTGCGCGCCATTGCACCCACACACAAGAGGCACTACATGGGTGCAGGGCGCAGGGGGGGCGCTCTGGGCAGCAATAGTACCTCACATTCAGCCTGGCAAAGTAATATACAGTGCTTAAGCACTGTATACAGACCCCCGCCAGTATTTTAAAATAAGTAGCGCGACATAAGCGCGCCATGAAGGGGGTGGGGCTTGGTCCTTCCAGCTCTACTCAGCGCCATTTTTTCTACACTGTGAGCTGCAGAGACGCTGGTCCTGGCCTCCTACACTTCTGTCACAAGTAACAGGGTGTTAAACGGTGTGGGGGCACGGCAAAATTTGGTGTTTATAATTATTTTAAACAGCGTTGACAGGTCTGGTGCATTATTGTTATATGCTTTCAGACCGGGTTGGGCGCTGGGTGTGATCTGGCAAACTCCCTCTGTGTTGTCTCTGATGGGCCTTATTGTGGATCTGTCCCCTATAGCCGGTGTGATAGTGGTGTCGGTACGAGTGTCGACATGTCTGAGGCTAAAGGCTCTTCCCAGGAGGAGGCTAGTGTGGGGGAGTGAATCTGTCGGCACCGCTGACTGCTGATTGGGTAAATATGTTGAGTGCCTTGAATACAAATGTGGCTTTATTAAATAAGAGAGTGGATAATTCTGAGGCTCAGAACCAAACGCAGTCTTTATCCCAAACGCAGTCTTCCTCGGGGTCACAGAAACGGCCGTTTACCGAGATAGCAGACACAGATACCGACACGGATTCCGATTCCGGTGTCGTCTATGGTGATGCCAGGTTGAATCCTAAACTAGCTAAGAGCATTCAGCACATGATTGTGGCAATAAAAGAAGTGTTGTATATCACGGAAGACCCTGCTGTTCCTGAGACAAGGGTCTGTATGTTTAAAGGAAAGAAACCTCCGGTAACGTTTCTCCCTTTCATGAACTGAACACACTTTTTGAAAGTGCTTGGGAAAATCCTGACAAAAAAAGTTGCTGATTCCCAAGAGAATTATTATGCCATACCCGTTCCCCTCTGAGGATAGGAATTAATGGGAGTCAACCCCCAATGTGGACAAGGCTCTAGCACGGCTGTCCGAGAAGGTGGCGCTTCCGTCCCCTGACACAGCAGCCCTAAAGGATCCTGCGGATCGTAAGCTGGAAACTACTTTGAAATCCATTTACGCCACTACAGGTACGCTGCTTAGACCTGCCGTAGCATCGGCATGGGTGAGTAGTGCAATTGAGAAGTGGGCAGATAACTTGTCATCTGACTTGGACACCCTGAATAGGGATAGCATTCTTTTGACACTGGGTCATATCAGGGACGCTGCAGTCTATCTGAGTGAGGCTGCGAGAGATATTGGCCTCTTGGGATCAAGGGCCAATGCCATGGCAATCTAGGCTAGGAGAGCGTTATGGACTCATCAATGGAATGGTGATGCGGACTCTAAGAGGGCTATGGAGGCTCTGCCGTATAAAGCGGGTGTTTTTTTGGTGAGAGCCTCGCGGACCTGGTATCTACAGCTACCCGCGGGTAAGTCATCTTTTCTACCGTATGTCCCTGCACAACAAAAGAAAGCGCCTCTTTATCAGATGCAGTCCCTTTGGTCTAATAAATTCAAAAAAGGACGAGAGTCCTACTTCCTTGCTACTATAGTTAAGGGAAGAGGCAAAAAGTCGCCGGCGGTGGCAAACTCCCAAGAGCAGAAGTCCTTCTTGTCCGCTACCAAATCCACCGCATGACGCTGGGGATCCACTGCTGGAGTCCGCGCCGGTGGGGGCACGTCTTCAACTCTTCAGTCAGGTCTGGGCTCGTTCGGCTCTGGATCCTTGGGTGCTAGAAATAGTGGTCCAAGGATACAAGCTGGAGTTTCAATACCTGCCCCCTTACCGATTTTTCAAATCGGACTTACCAGCTTCTCCTCCGGAAAGGGAGGTAGTATGCGCTGCAATGCAAAAGCTGTGTCTACAGCAAGTTATTGTCACGGTCCCCCCGTCACAACGGGGAAAAGGTTTTTATTCAAGCCTGTTCGTGCTACCGAAGCCGGATGGCTCGGTCAGACCGATTCTGAACCTAAAATCCCTGAATTTCTTTCTAAAAAAATTCAAATTCAAGATGGAATCTCTCCAAGCAGGAATCTCTCCGAGCAGTGATCTCCAGTCTAGAAGGGGGGGATTTTATGGCGTCAGTCGACATCAAAGATGCATAGTTACATGTCCCAATATATTCTCCACATCAAGCTTACCTGAGGTTTGCGGTTCAGGATTGTCATTACCAATTTCAGACGTTGCCGTTTGGTCTTTCCACGGCTCCGAGGATTTTCACTAAGGTAATGGCGAAAATGATGGTGCTCCTGCGCAAACAGGGTGTCACAATTATCCCGTACTTGGACGATCTCCTGATAAAGGCGAGATCAAAGGAGCAGTTGCTAAGACACATTGCACTCTCCCTGACGGTCCTGCAACAACATGGTTGGCTCCTAAATTTTCTAAAGTCACAGTTGGTTTCGACAACACGGCTGTAATTCTTATGCATGATCCTGGACACGGAACTGCAGAGAGTGTTTCTCCCAGTAGAAATAGCTCTGGAAATCCAGAACATGGTCAAGGAGATTCACCAATGCACTCGGATGCTGGGGAAGATGGTGGCGGCCTATGAAGCCATTCCGTTTGGCATGTTCCATGCCAGGGTGTTTCAGTGGGACCTGTTGGACAAGTGGTCCGGGTCTCACCTACACATGCACCGGAAAATAAGCCTATCTTCCAGGACCAGAGTATCTCTCCTGTGGTGGCTCCAAAGTTCTCACCTCCTAGAGGGACGCAGGTTCGGGATCCAGGATTGGGTCCTGGTGACCACGGATGCAAGTCTCCGAGGCTGGGGAGCGGTCACACAGGGGGAAAATTTCCAGGGAAAATGGTCAAGCCAGGAAGCTTGTCTGCACATAAACATTCTGGAATTAAGAGCCATCTACAATGGCCTTCTGCAAGCGGAACATCTTCTTCGCGGTCTACCCGTCCTGACAACATAACAGCAGTGGCGTACATAAACCGCCAGGGTGGAACAAAGAGCAGAGCGACGATGGCGGAGGCCACAAAAGTTCTCAGCTGGGCGGAAAAACATGTAAGCGCTGTGTCAGCGGTCTTCATTCCGGGCGTGGACAACTGGGAAGCAGAATTTCTCAGCAGACACAATCTCCATCCAGGAGGTCTTCATCAAGAGGTTTTTGCAGAAGTGACAAGTCATTGGGGAATTCCTCAAATAGACATGATGGCGTCTCGCCTCAACAAGAAGCTGCAGAGATATTGTTCCAGGTCGAGGGACCCTCAAGCCAGTGCAGTGGACGCCCTGGTGACACCGTGGGTGTTTCTATCGGTATATGTGTTCCCTCCACTTCCACTCATTCCAAAGGTTATAAGGATTGTAAGAACAACAAGGGTTCAGGCGATACTCATTGTTCCAGATTGGCCACAGGGGGCCTGGTATCCGGATCTTCAGGAATTACTCATAGGAGATCCCTGGCCTCTTTCTCTGAGAGGACCTGTTACAGCAAGTGTTCCAAGACTTACCGTGGTTGCGTTTGACGGCGTGGCGGTTGAACGCCAAATCCTAGCTTGGAAAGGGTATTCCCGGTGAAGTCATCCCCACTCTGCTTAAAGCTAGAAAGGAAGTAACGGCGAAGCATTATCACTGTATTTGGAGGAAATATGTCTTGGTGTTAATCCAAGAAGGCTCCTATGGAAGAATTTCAGCAGGGTTATCTCCATTTTTTGCAAGCAGGCGTGTATACTGGCCTAAAGTTAGGCTCCATTAAAGTGCAGATTTCGGCCTTATGAATCTTCTTTCAAATAGAATTGGCCTCCCTTCCAGAAGTTCAGACTTTCGTGAAAGATCAGAGCAGTGATTTCCAGGCTGGAGGAAGGGTTTCATGGTGTCTGTCAACATAAAAGATGCCTACTTACACGTCCCCATATATCCTCCGCATCAGGCTTACCCGAGGTTTGCTATTCAGGATTGTCATTACTAATTTCAGACGTTGCCGTTTGGTCTGTCCACGGCTCCGAGGATTTTCACCAAGGTAATGGCGGAAATGATGGTTATCCTTCGCAAGCAAGGAGTCACAATTATCCCTTACTTGGACGATCTCCTGATAAAGGCGAGATCCAAAGACAAGCTGGAGTAGCACATTACGCTCTCCCTGACAGTTGTACAGCAGCATGGTTGGCTCCTAAACTTGCCGAAGTCACAGTTGAATCCTACTAAACGGCTGTCGTTCTTGGGAATGATTCTGGACACAGAATTAGAGAGTTTTTCTTCCAGAATAGAAGGCTCTGGAAATTCAGAGTTTGGTCTAACAAATTCTGAAACCAGCGAGAGTATCAATCCATCAATGTACTCGATTCCTGGGGAAGATGGTGGCGGCCTACGAGGCCATTCAATTTGGCAGATTCCATGCCAGTGTGTTTCAGTGGGACCTATTGGACAAGTGGTCCGGTTCCCATCTGCACATGCACTGGAAAATAATCCTATCCTCCGAGACCAGAATCTCACTCCTGTGGTGGCTGCACAGCTCTCACCTCCTAGAGGGACGCAGCTTCGGGATCCAGGACTGGATCCTAGTAAACCACGGATGCGAGTCTCCGAGGCTGGGGAGCAGTCACACAGGGGGAACCTTCCAGGGAAAATGGTCAAGCCAGGAAGTTTGTTTACACATAAATGTTCTAGAGTTAAGAGCCATTTACAACTGTCTTCTTCAAGCGAAACGTCTTTTTCGCAACCTGCCCGTCCTAATACAGTCGGACAACATAACAGCAGTAGCGCACATAAACCGCAAGGGCGGAACAAAGAGCAGGGCGGCAATGGCGGAGACCACAAAAGTTCTCAGCTGGGTGGAAAGACATACAAGCGCTCTGTCAGTAATATTCATTCCAGGAGTGGCCAACTGGGAAGCAGACTTCCTCAGCAGACACGATCTCCATCCAGGAGAGTGGGGTCTTCATCAAGAGGTCTTCACAGAAGTGACAAGTCTTTGGGGAATTCCTCAAATAGACATGATGGCGTCTCGCCTCAACAAGAAACTTCAGAGATATTGTTCCAGGTCGAGGTACCATCAAGCAATAGCAGTGGACGCATGGGTGACACCATGGGTGTTTCAGTTGGTGTACATGTTCCCTCCGCTCCCACTCATTCCAAAGGTGCTAAAGATCATAAGAAGAACAAAGGTTCAGGCGATCCTCATTGTTCCGGACTGGCCAAGGAGGGCTTGGTATTTAGATCTTCAGGAATTACTCATAGGAGATCCCTGGCCTCTTCCTCTACGAGAGGATCTGTTACAGCAGGGGCCGTGCGTATATCACGACTTACTGCGGCTACGTTTGACGGCTTGGCAGTTGAACGCCGGATCCTATCCCGAAAGGGTATTCCCAGTGAAGTCATTCCCACACTTCTTCAGGCTAGAAAAGGAGTAACGTCTAAACATTATCACCGTATTTGGAGAAAATATGTGTATTGGTGTGAATCCAAGAAGGCTCCTACGGAAGAGTTTCAGCTAGGGCGTTTTCTCCATTTCCTTCAAGCAGGTTTGGATGCAGGCCTAAAGTTAGGCTCGATTAAAGTACAAATTTCGGCCTTATCGGTTTTCTTTAAACAATTGGCCTCCCTTCCAGAAGTTCAGACTTTCGTGAAAGGAGTTTTGCACATCCAACCTTCATTTGTGCCCCCAGTGGCCTATGGGATCTTAACGTGCTGTTGCATTTCCTTCAGTCACATTGGTTTGAACCTTTACAGAAGGTTGAGTTGAAATTTCTCACTTGGAAAGTGGTCATGCTATTGTCCTTAGTATCCGCAAGGCGTGTGTCTGAGTTAGTGGCTTTGTCTCACAAGAGTCCTTATTTGATCTTCCATGAAGATAGAGAGTAGTTGAGGACTCGTCCACAATTTCTGCCGAAGGTGGTTTCATCGTTCCACATGAGCCAGCCTATTGTGGTACCGGTGGCTACTGACACCTTCGCGGAGTCAAAATCTCTCGATGTTGTCAGGGCCTTGAAGATTTATTTCGCCAGAACAGCTCAACTTAGGAAAATGGAAGCTCTGTTTGAGCTGTATGCTGCCAACAAGATTGGGACGCCTGCTTCCAAGCAGACTATTGCGCGCTGGGTCTGTAATACGATTCAGCAAGCTCATTCTACGGCTGGATTGCAGTTACTGAAATCAGTGAAGGCCCACTCTACCAGAAAGGTGGGCAAATCCTGGGCGGCTGCCCGGGGGGTCTCGGCATTACAACTCTGCCGAGCAGCTACTTGGTCGGATTCAAACACTTTTGCGAAATTTTACAAGTTTGATACCCTGGCTGATGAGGACCTCATGTTTGGTCAATCGGTGCTGCAGTCATCCGCACTCTCCCGCCCGTTCTAGAGCTTTGGTCTAAACCCCATGGTTCTTAAATTGTTCCCAGCATCCTCTAGGACGTATGAGAAAATAGGATTTTAATACCTACCGGTAAATCCTTTTCTCTTAGTCCGTAGAGGATGCTGGGCGCCCGTCCCAGTGCGGACTCTGTTATTAGTTATGTTTACACACAGGTTGTGTTTCTGTTATAGTCAGCCTGTTGCTGACATGGTTCATGCCGTTGACTGGAATTCTGTTAATTGCCATATTATACGGCGTGTTTGTGGTGTGAGCTGGTATGTATCTCACCTTAGTTTAACAAAAAATCCTTTTCCTCGAAATGTCCGTCTCCCTGGGCACAGTTTCCTTAAACTGGAGCTTGGAGGAGGGGCATAGTGGGAGGAGTCAGTTCACGCCACTTAAAAGTCTTAAAGTGCCCATGTTTCCTGCGGATCCCGTCTATACCCCATGGTTCTTGAAGCGTCCCCAGCATCCTCTTTGGACTAAGAGAAAAGGATTTACCGGTGGGTACTAAAATCCTATTTTAGTTGCTCTTTTCTATTACAGTACTTTCCTAATGATATTTGTTTAAATCCTGACATTTCTGCAGCAGGTTATATTGGTTTCTACAGGGAAAACATCCGGGTGTAGAGTGGATCTTGATCCAGAGGCACCAACAGGCTAAAGCTTTAGGCTGTCCCAGGATGGATTGGGGCCTTTTCTATAACCCCGCCTCCAGGCACTGAGAGCTCAGTTTAGAGTTTGTGCCTGCAGCAGCAGGTCACCTAATAGGAGGTCTGCACTGGGCAGCCCTGACGAGCTTTTTCTGAAGATATGTTCTATCTTGGCTGGGCTGTCAGTGCTGTTTGTCTGTGTGACTATTAAGTGCTGCAGCTCCATCACCTCTTAAGCGGAATCGCATACTCCCGTGGCCTGGTTCCCGGGTATTTGTGGCGGAGATGACACAGTCACAGACCGCTCTCCTGGATCGCGTGGCTGCTACGGTGAGGCGGTAAAAGGTTCCCCCAGGCGTGACCTGCCTTAAATCGCGTCCGTGACCTAGGGAGACGGGTCGCTGCACTGGCGTGGACACTGTCACTGGGCAGGGACCCCACTAGACCACACTGGGGCGTCTGAGAACAGGTCGGGTGTACGAACAACCCATTTAATAAGGCTCACAGTACCCAGAGTGGAAGTGCAGCATAGGGGAGCCACTGCTTTACCTGTAGCCCCTCTCCAGCCCAGGGCCCCATCTCCATGCAGATTTCCTGCCCTGGAGCTGCCTCACTCTCTCCCTCACTCCCTGAGTGAGACGCTGGGCGCCATCTTCTGAGCATAGCTGCTGATGGTCTCCGGGATCGCAGGGCAAGGTCTCCTTTGTAAAGCCGCCTATAAACAGCGCTGAGACTTTACAAACACTTGAGTTTTGTCACAGACAGTGTTAGTTGCGAAAGAGTGTACCTGTTACAGTCTTCAAGTATAAATTAACCAAACTTTCTCTTACGTCCTAAAGCAGAGGTTCTCAAACTCTGTCCTCGTGGGCCCACACAGTGCATGTTTTGCATGTCTCCTCACAGAATCACAAGTGAAATAATTAGCTCCACCTGTGGACCTTTTAAAATGTGTCAGTGAGTAATTAATACACCTGTGCACTTGCTGGGTTACCTGCAAAACATGCACTGTGTGGGCCCACGAGGACCAAGTTTGAGAACCTCTGTCCTAGAGGATGCTGTGGTCCATATTAGTACCATAGGGTATAGACTGGTCCACCAGGAGCCATTGGCACTTCAAGAGTTTGAGTGTGGGCTGGCTCCTCCCTCTATGCCCCTCCCACCAGACTCTGTTTAAAAAATGTGCCCGGAGGAGCCGGTCACAGCTAGGGGAGCTCTCCTGAGCTTTCCTAAAGAAGTTTAGTTTAGAGTTTATTATTTTGCAGGGAGTCTGCTGGCAACAGCCTCCCTGCAGCGTGGGACTAAGGGGGGGAGCAGTGTCCGCCCTGCGGGGTCTGAGCCACTGACTCCTCTGACTGGACACTGAGCTCCAGAGGGGTCTGATCAGTCTCCGCCACAGGGGAACCGCTCGCCCCAGCAGCATGCCGCCGACCCCTTACAGAGCTGAAGCAAGTGGTGAGTTAGTCCCCAACCCTCCTACCAAGCGGGGGCTGGTGTAAAGATTGCGGCAACAGGGGTTGGAGCGCGGTATTAACCGTGCTCCTGGACGGCACCAGAGGCACACTGTGCGGCGCTGTGAGGTGCGCCCTGGGCCAGCGCTTACCCCTCAAACTGGTCAGCAAGCCTGTCAGGGTCCAAGGATCCCAGCCAGCACAACTCCTCAGGCCAGTTTAAACTTCAGAAGAGCGGGAAGACACAACATGAAGGGAACGGATCTTCTCAGAGCAGACCCTGCAGCGTTCGAGCACCATTTTCCTGCATGCAGTAGCTGAAGTTAGATTCTGGTCCCTCCACAGCAGCTCCAGCATACTGTAGAACGGTACCAGGGGGTTGTAGAAGGGAGGGGAGGCTGATAGATTGTCTGTGTGTCCTATTAAGGAGCACAATCAGCGCAGATAAGGGGTTTCTCCTTGTAAAAAAAAAAAAAAAAAAAAGCGCTGGTGTGGGCTGGCTCCAATCTCTGTCTCTCTCTTGCCATTCTTGGGGCGGAAACTCTCTTACCCCAACCTGTGTGTGGTGTGTTTGGTGGTCACCTGCAGCAGTGTCCAGGGATACAGTGTCATATGCTGCAGAGGATTTATCCTCCCAGGGTGATCCCATTCCATGTAATCAGGATAGCACTGGTTTAGCACAGATCCAAGCAAGGGAACCAGAGTGGTTTTCCTCTATTAAGACTTGGATTTCTCAGATTTCTGACAGGGTTGCCAGTAATGAATCTACAACCCAGGTATTGCAGTCCTCTATGGCTGTATGGCCCTTGTCAGGTACCTTAGGTCACCCCACTACATACCCCAACAAACGTGCGCTTGTGCAGATAACACAGGACGACATGGATACCGATTCTGACACTACAGATGGTGATGGGGATGTTTTGTGGGGGTACGCATCTCTTACAAGGGGGGGTACAGTTGTTGATAGAGGCTATCAGGGATGTGTTAAATGTTAATGATACCACAACTGAGCAGGTTGAGGAGGCTTTCTTCACATATAAGAAAGAGGAAAAGACAAAAGAAATCCTTTTTGGGAGCACTCTTTGAAAATTATTACAATATTAAATCATAGTATACAGTAGTGATGTAGAGATGAGTAATCTAAAACTTTACATTTATTCTGTTCCTTAAACTATTGACCAGTATGGTCTTCTGTTCATAGAAATATCGACCTATATGGTCCAAATACTTAGTATCTCTATCTAAATTTTAAAATAAAAAGATAGAGGGGTGAAAATATAAATTGAAATAGTGAGAGTGAGCTACATAGAGTTGCTCCACCAGTGTGGTTTAGTTGAAAATGTAGGTGATCATCTTGGTGATATCCACAGTGCCTGGTATTCCTGAGTGGTCCCCCTTCAAAGTACTAACCAGGTCTATCCTATCAGCTTCCGAGGTTGAAGATCGGGCTACTTTCAGGATAGTACGACCTTGAATAGTGAAGATGATATATGAAGGTAGAAAGAACCCACTTCTGCTGTCTGTACTCTGCCTGCTGTACGTCACTGGAAAAATTGGCCCCAGGCTTTTCCAGATGAGAGAGTGTTGGAAAAAAGAACCAAAAGCTATCAATAAGAAAAATAGGATTGAAAGCAGAATTTTCTTACTCCTCGGTTGGGAGGCAGAAAAGGGAAGGAAGAAAGAAGCACCTCTGCTTTCTGTTGTGACAGTAAATGTGTGCTGAAAAGGGCAGAACCCTGATCAGCAGAACTGTCAACCAGATGAGAGAGTGATGAAAAAGGAAATGACAGCTGAATTGATTAAATTGATTACTATATAGCGTGGAGAACAAAATTGGTCTATTAATTCTGAATAAAGAATAGTATTCACACCCTACACAAGGTTCAGTTGTATTGCCTGGGTATTGATTATTCAGCAATTAATAGTGGTCCAGTTAATAATCAAGGCAGAAGTAATAATATCTGTGGAGATGAACAAACTATTATTCACCTAAACCATATTAGCATGGTGGATATATTAACAACTCTAGTCTCTCACATAAAGTGAAACAGTGTTGCAAAAACATCCTCAAACATTTAGTATATAGACTTAGTTCTTAAATCAAATACATGAGATCTATGTTGATTGCACAAAACAGTATCCACATTCACAAAAAGAGGTGTATTTAATTGAGCTCATTAGATAGCACAATGTGGTGTAAGATGTATCATCAGAGATAATTGATCAAAACTCCACTCATCCTCTACAAATATAGATTTAAACAAGTTCCGATATTTTTGAAGTACAGATCCTTGATAAAGTATCAATGTACACGAACTCCGATTTCTCACATAAACAATAAATACTATTGCAGAGACATCCTCAATCAATTATTATGCAGGATTGATTCATTGATCTCATACAATGAATTTGTGTTGATTCCCTACACAAACCTCAATCGATTATTATGCAAGATTGATTCATTGATCTCATACAATGAATTTGTGTTGATTCCCTACACCAGGCTTTCCCAACCACGGTCCTCAAGGCACACCAACAGTGCAGGTTTTAGTGATAGCCAGGCTTCAGCACAGGTGACTTAATTAGTAGCTCAGTTATTTTGATTTAACCATCTGTGCTGCAGCCTGGATATCACTAAAACCTGCACTGTTGGTGTGCCTTGAGGACCGTGGTTGGGAAAGCCTGCCCTACACAAACATATAGCCACATGTGCAGGGCTGCTCAATATAACTCGTGACTAGCGTGATACAACAAAAGAAATGTCCTCAGAAACAATTAACTAGATCAATTAATTCAGTTCAATAATTTTAACAATTCCATTATTTTCTCTGACGTCCTAAGTGGATGCTGGGACTCCGTAAGGACCATGGGGATTAGCGGCTCCGCAGGAGACTGGGCACAACTAAAGAAAGCTTTAGGACTACCTAGTGTGCACTGGCTCCTCCCACCAAGACCCCCCTCCAGACCTTAGTTAGATTCTTGTGCACGGCTGAGCTGGTTGCACACTAGGGGCTCTCCTGAGCTCCTAGAAAGAAAGTATATTTAGGTTTTTTATTTTACAGTGAGATCTGCTGGCAACAGACTCACTGCAGCGAGGGACTAAGGGGAGAAGAAGCGAACCTACCTAACAGGTGGTAGTTTGGGCTTCTTAGGCTACTGGACACCATTAGCTCCAGAGGGATCGACCGCAGGACCCGACCTTGGTGTTCGTTCCCGGAGCCGCGCCGCCGTCCCCCTTACAGAGCCAGAAGCATGAAGAGTCCGGAAAATCGGCGGCAGAAGACTTCGGTCTTCACCAAGGTAGCGCACAGCACTGCAGCTGTGCGCCATTGCTCCTCATGTACACCTCACACTCCGGTCACTGATGGGTGCAGGGCGCTGGGGGGGGGGCGCCCTGAGGGCAATATATGACACCTTGGCTGGCAAATCTACATCATATATAGTCCTAGAGGCTATATAGATGTAAAATTACCCCTGCCAGTATTCCAGAAAAAGCGGGAGAAAGTCAGTTGAAAAAGGGGCGGGGCTTCTCCCTCAGCACACTGGCGCCATTTTCTCTTCACAGTGCAGCTGGAAGACAGCTCCCCAGGCTCTCCCCTGTAGTTTTCAGGCTCAAAGGGTTAAAAAGAGAGGGGGGGCACTAAATTTAGGCGCAATATATGTATACAAGCAGCTATTTGGGGAAAAATCACTCAGTTATAGTGTTAATCCCTGCATTATATAGCGCTCTGGTGTGTGCTGGCATACTCTCTCTCTGTCTCCCCAAAGGACTTTGTGGGGTCCTGTCCTCAGTCAGAGCATTCCCTGTGTGTGTGCGGTGTGTCGGTACGGCTGTGTCGACATGTTGGATGAGGAAGGTTACGTGGAGGCGGAGCAGAGGCCGATAAATGGGATGTCGCCCCCTGTGGGGCCGACACCAGAGTGGATGGATAGGTGGAAGGTGTCAAAGTCAGAAAAATATCTCTATGCACACTACCATATTTGCACCTCACACAGGTCCGTGCTGCGCATGCGTACGCTCTCCCGTACGTGCGCATACTCAGTCGCGGGCACCCGCAGGCGCACGGTATGCGTATTTACGGCAGAGTTTATGTGATCGTAGCATGCGACTCAATCGTTACATATTTTAACTATATAATGTATTTTGTAGATCATGGTCCCTTTGATAGATTCTGAAAGTTTAGTTTAATATAGCATGTTCCTGGACAGAGGGATCCCTCTTTGTATTGTACGAAGGGTCTAACAGGAGTCATACAGTGGTGTTTAGTACCCATCGGAAGAGTATTTAATTAGCAATATTCCGGTGTTGGTTTGGAGCGGATTAATCGCTCGTGCGAATAGTTATGGACATAAGAAGTTTATGTCCATTTACTATTATTTGCTCTTACTTAGCCATGCGGCGGGAAACCCAGTATCCCACCCACCTGAGCTGTTGGAAATCGTCACAGCCCACCTGTATGAATCAACCTATGACCTTTTGTTATAATGCGAAGCCGAATTCCTGTGTCCAATGAACAATGAGATTGTAGGGACCATTGAATTGTATTGTGTGTGGGGCATAAATAGACAAGCCGATCACATCCAGCTCTCACTCTTCAACGGTTATCATTGCTGAAAATCGGGAGCTGGATGTCCAGAGGCGCATGCGATCGTTTCCCCTTGTGCGTAAGTGTTTCTCCGCAACCATATTGTTCTTACTGTTGTTGTGGGCCATTTCTCTCTCTCTCTTCTCCTCTTTCTCTCTTATTTTCCCTTAAAACGTAATTGTATTGTATTGTATTTCCTGTGTAGTTATCTGGTTAGGTAGTCTATGTTATATTGTAGTGTATGACTTGTATTGTGTTAATTCTTTTGCAAGTATATCATTCATAATATATATTTATTAGGCGTTGGACCCTAAGCCCAGGTATCTGTGTATTTCTTATAGTGTTTAGTATTCTCAGAGCGTCGGTGATGCTCGAACAGCATTTGAGTTAATAAGGTTACACTAGGTTGCATCTACACCCTATTTCTACACTAAGGTTTTACTGCATAATATACTGTTTATGGTTTAGATATAAAGGTTTAACATTGTGAGCGTCAGCGCCGCTGGTGATCTCCTCGTGGTCCCGAGCGTCCGCTACGCTATAGCGAATCATTACGTTAGACGGCAGCCAATAGCGTGCCTGCCTGTGATCTCTTGGCCGTGAGCGAACGTGACGTTTGAGCGTCTCGACTACGGCTAAGCGATTGCTACGCAACGAGCGTACCCTTAAGGCACTCCATACGTGAATAGCGTACAGTGTTCTTAGACCTCACAAAGGGTTTTATATAAGATAAATATCAAGCTTTATCAATTGGCGGCTCGCCCGTCCTTCACATATCTGCACTAGGTAATTTCAGCAGACATTATCCAGCAGCAAAGGGCGGGAGGTCATATTCCTCGTAGTGCTGTTTGGATAAGCGTCTGCTTCGCTTAGTAAAGGGTGCTGAAGGAATCCGGGACCGGAGGTAAGAACAAAACGATAGTGTCTTTTTAAAACTGTTTATTTCTGTCTTGCGTACACACGCACGCATATCTGCATTTCTTTTCATTCGTGTATTTTCACATATCACTCTCCTGTTGGCCATTGTATAATTGATAAACGTACTAAGAGAGATTTGCCGCTATTTCATAGTTAAAGAGTAAAGGTAATACAGTTAAGGTATAGAAATACACACAGCTCTACCTAAAGGTAAAAGGAGAGATTGGTGTGGTGTGCGGTAGATGATCGAGGATCATCTACATTGATAAAACGTGTTAGTTGTGTTACGGTAGACAGACTGGTGTACACGTGTCTCTAACTAAGGGAGACTCGCGTACGCAAAGGCCGACGCACGCAGCGTAAATTACGCAACGGAGCGTCTGGGTACACCCACGTAACTTAAGTCACACGATAGTGTTGATTTTTAAGTAACGCAACAGGCGATAAATAGCGCAAATCTACTTTAAATTCGAAATTTAAATTAACAGATCCTTCTCCTAATTTGTAACACATCTGGTCTAAAGAGAAATTTCTGCGCAGAAATAGAAATAGAAACAAAAGTGTACATGTGGTGAGTGAGTGTTTTTACATACAATTTTGAGGTTGAACCAAAAGAAATCATCGAGTTCTCGTGAGGTACATACGTGTAAGTGACATGCACGGTGGCTAGGGAGGCATCCTTGGTTAAACATAAAATTTGAGCATTAGAGTATAGCAGACCAGGAGGTCATACTGTAGCAGACCAGGAGGTCATAACAGACCAGGAGGTCTAGGTACAGCAGACAAGGAAGTCCGCTATACAGTCCACAGGCACAACACCAAAAAAAAGGGTTGGTGCAACACCCATATAGGCCATACAAGCTCTTGCTGAAGGAATTCGCAGCCGCAATTTTCGATTCCGCTGGTCGCTCCGTACATAAGATTAGTTGCTTATGTGCTGAACGATTGTACCGCACGTAATTGTGTGCATTAGTAAACCTGACCGGTACTATTTGTGTACGAAGGTCATAAACGCTATTTGTACATTCTGACGTGATTTGTGTAATTTTTTATTTTTACAAAGGGAAGTTCGCTGGTCACTCAGGAATTATCCAACAACCTCACCTTTACTGGAAAGAGTAAGTGTTCTGCGGATATCCCTCGCATGTTCCAGTAAACAAAGGTTAATAGGTGCCCTGGGTCGAGTACGCCAGCACCATATCGGTGTGATCAGGTCGTATTGGTCGGCGTGGGCAGAGTGAGTAAGGTGCTCGGTAAACCTTACCGTCAACCTATCGTGAATATCTTGGCTTTTTGTAAGGGACCGTAACACCTGCAAATTATGGGGGCCAGTTGTTCAGGAAGGGGGCGATCAACCTCGGTTCGGGTTGATTCTATAAACCGACCAGTCGGGTCGGCAAGGTACGTAATGTGTGAAAAGTACGGAAGTCACACAGAAGCTTTATGTGATGAATGGGAGAGAATGACAGTACATGACGGGGAGAAATTCCCAAGAGTAGGTAGCTTCAGCACAGAAGTGTTAACGAATTTAAGGAGAAGGATATGTCTCATTAAATCAGCAAAGAGACGAATCAAGCATTATGATTATTTGCAGTTGTGGCAACAGGAGGGTGACATACAGAGAGGATTGGCTCAGGCGGCGGGATCTGGCTCGATCAGGAAACTGATAGCCACGGCCCCACCGCCACCATACATATCAGGAGAGAAATTGGTTGCGGAGAATGACGCACTAAGGTGTAACAAACAAACACTTAGCAACTGTGTAAATGTCAAAGATAATGTTAACCAATTAACCAATGCAAGTATTAACCCGTGCAAGTTGTACCCTGTTTTGAACTTTCCTCAGGAGTGTGATCAAGAGGACGAATCGGCAACAATTTCAGCGCTCTCTCTAGCAGCCACCATAGCAGAGACCACAGTAGGCACAGCTCCACCCCCGAGATTAGTAACAAAGGCCCCTAGCGGAGGGATAGGTGAGGTCGTATCAACGGGTAAGTACGGCACCATACACTATGCTGAAACTATTTCACCACAAACTGCAGAATCTACACAGAATGATGTTGTTAGAATTAATCCTGTTAAGGTAATAGTAGTGCCAAATGGGAAAACGGACACTTCAGGAGTCACTCCTGTTAGGAATATTGCCATGTATAGCCCGTTTACCCGAATGGAATTAAGGACCATAGTGTCTGAATTCCCTGACCCTAGAAAAGATTTAGTTGCTAGCCAAAAATACATCAGAGACCTAGGAAACACTTTAGAGCCCAATAATAAAGATTGGCAAGTACTGCTAAGAGCTTGTTTACCCTCCAATGTCGACGCAACTCAATTTTTAGCTGACTGTGGATTAGATCAGGATGTACCTGTTACAGATGTGTACAACAAAGATAATGTAAAAAGAATAAGTTTACAGTTAAAGGAGTATTTCCCAGCGGTAGTTAAATGGAACAAGATATTCTCCATTAAACAAAAGGAGTCAGAAACAGCTGCAGAGTATTTTCACAGAGCATTATCAGAGATGGCAAAATACACAGACATAGAGGACATTAAAACAAACATAAACCATTGAGAAGTAGCAGTATCGGTACTGATGGATGGTTTAAAAGAGTCATTAAAGACTAGGGTACAGACCACACAACCATGTTGGCGAGGTCTGTCTGTGGCTACTTTGAGAGAGGCTGCTATTGATCACGACCGGAATATCACCAGACACAGGGAGTCACAAGGTGATAAGTTAATGTCAGTAAGTATACAGGCCCTGACCACAAAACAGCCTGTGTTAATATCACCAAACCCTGTGGGTAAGTCAAATGTGGTAACATGTTATTTTTGTCACAAACAGGGACACTTTGCACGAGACTGTAGATCGAGAAATATACAAAAATCTTATCAACCCCCTAGACAACGACACGACACACGACATTGGGATCAGGGTCCGCCGAAACGGAGTTATGAGCCACATGCAGGGGAAACAAAAAGATATCCCCCGAACAGAGACTGGCAAGCCTCTGGTAGCTCCCAATTAACTCCATCACAAGTAGTTGCTGCCAGCGGGATTCAGGGAGGTCACCATACCCAATAGGGGTGTGGCCATACCTGTAATCTGCAGCCAGTAAAATTGATTGCAAGTCTTGGGAGTGAACCAGAAATTGCAATCAATGTAGCTGGTAAATCATTAAACTTTCTTGTAGATACAGGGGCGGCCAAATCAGTGATAAATTCGACAGTGGGCATGAGAACCACTGGTAGGACAATTCCAGCCATGGGAGTAACAGGAGTAGTCCAGCATTACCCTGTTAGCAAACCAGCTGAGATTACAATAGGGCCTTTACATACCAAGCATTCCTTTTTGCTGGCTGCATCGGCACAGACTAATCTCCTGGGAAGAGACTTACTGTGTAAAATGGGGTGCGTCATTTATTGTACTCCTGAAGGTGTATTCTTGGACATACCTGAGAATCACGCTCAGGAAGTGCGAGACATGTTAGACTCCCCATCAAAATTAATGTCACATACCATTATGACAAATAGGACTCCATCCCAGGTAGAAGAAATGACATCCCAGATACCAGAGTCACTTTGGACTAAAGATGGACAGGACACTGGATTAATGGCAAACGTAGCTCCGGTAGTTGTACAAGTAAAAGATGGTAGGATAGCTCCAAAAATCCCACAGTACCCTCTGAAGCCAGAGGTGGAGTTAGGAGTGTACCCAGTAATAGAGCGCTTGCTACAACAGGGCATTCTGGTAAGAACGTCCAGCACTGCCAATAGTCCCATCTTCCCTGTGAAAAAGAGTGGGGGGAGGGGTTACCGGCTAGTGCAGGATCTAAGGGGGATTAACAAAATAGTTGAGTCAGTTCCCCGTAGTGCCAAATCCAGCTGTCATCCTAATGCAAATCCCTCCCACTGCGAAATTTTTCACTGTTATTGACCTCTGCTCCGCTTTCTTTTCGGTACCCCTGCACCCTGACAGCCAATATTTGTTTGCATTTACATACAGAGGAGTCCAATACACATGGACTCGATTACCACAAGGATTCATGGATAGTCCAAGTATATTTTCCCAGGCTTTGCATGATTGTTTACAGTCTTTCCAACCAGAGAGTGGATCAGTATTAATACAGTACGTGGATGATCTACTACTGTGTTCTGATTCATTGGAAGCATCCCTGAAGGATACGAAACAGCTCCTGTTTCATCTTTCAGACACAGGACACAAGGTTTCCAAAGACAAGTTGCAATTATGCCAAACTAAGGTAAAATATTTGGGACACTGTCTAACACAAGGACTGAGACACCTGACCGCTGATAGAATTCAAGCAATTAGAGACATGACTCTGCCACAAACCCAGCAACAGATCAGAACGTTTTTAGGAATGTGTGGGTATTGCCGTAACTGGATCCCAGGGTTTTCCATTCTAGCGTTACCCTTGCAGGAGATGGTCTCCTCAAACAAACCTGATCGGATTTCGCATACAGACGAGTCTGAGACAGCATTTGAGAGACTTAAACAGTGCCTAACGCAGGCACCAGCATTAGGTATGCCAGACTATGGGAAACCCTTTGAACTATACGGAACAGAAAGTGCTGGTTGCGCGGCAGGCGTACTAACCCAAAAGCACGGCGATGCCAGCAGGCCGGTAGCCTATTACAGCGCTCAGCTAGACACGGTAGCGCGATCCCTCCCCACATGCTTGCGAAGCGTTGCTGCGATAGCATTGCTAGTAACGAAAAGCGAAGATGTCGTGCTAGGTCACAACCTCACAATTCATACACCACATGCAGTGTCAGCCTTGCTGAATTCTGCCCAAACCAGGCACGTCTCATCAGCGCGGTTTACAAGATGGGAATTGGCACTAATGGCCCCCGTAAACATCACCATAAGGAGATGCAGTGCACTAAATCCTGCAACATATCTCCCAGGTGTGCCTGGACAGGCACAAAGGGTGGAGGATGAGAGTGGTGGGGAAGGAGGATTTAATACAAAGGAAGACACACATGATTGTATGGAATATTTGACCCAAAATTTTACCGCAAGGCCTGACATCAGTGACAACCCACTGGAAGATGTAGAACTTACGTTCTACACGGACGGTAGTTGTCATAGACAGTCAGACTCGGGAGACTTGTGTACTGGATACGCAGTCGTAGATGACCAAGGCACCATAGAAGCGGAACCGCTAGGCCCACCTCACTCAGCCCAGGTTGCTGAACTGGTCGCCCTAACCAGAGCATGTGAATTGGCTAAGGGCAAATCAGCCAATATCTACACCGATTCTAGATAAGCATTCGGGGTAGTCCATGATTTCGGAGCCCTATGGCGCCTCAGAAACTTCATGACAGCAGCTGGTACACCGGTAGCGCATGCAGCTCACATAAAAAGGCTTCTAACAGCGATACAGGAACCCGACAGAGTGGCTGTTATCAAATGTAAAGCACACACATATAGCCAAGACCCAGTATCACTTGGTAACAGCCGAGCAGACGAAGCTGCTAAGTTAGCAGCTGCTACCCCCAGACAGACAGACAGACACCACACAACTGATGGTATTTAATACCATCAACACACAGAAGTTGTGTGAGATGCAAAATTTGTGTTCCACACAGGAAAAGGCAGTCTGGAAGGCAAAAGGATATGGCCAGGAGTCCTCAGGACTCTGGACGGATGGACACGGTAAACCAGTGGCCCCCAGAGCATACCTTCCATGTTTAGCTGAGGCAGCTCACGGGCTGACTCATCTGGGCAAGGAAGGGATGTGCAAGTTGGTAAGAGCATATTGGTGTGCCCCAGGATTTTCATCTCATGCGAGTAAAAGAGCAATGTCATGCCTTACCTGTTTGAGAAAGAACATCGGAAAGGCAATACCTACAGAACCATCTCATATCCCACCTGCCGGCGGCCCTTTCCAGGTAATACAGATTGACTTTATACAATTACCCCCTTGTCGAAATTTGAAATATGTACTTGTTTGTATAGATGTTTTCTCAAATTGGGTCGAAGCATTTCCGGCGGCCACAAATACCGCTATGTTTACTGCTAAGAAAATTGTGCAGGAATTTGTATGTAGATATGGTATCCCTAGAATTATCGAAAGTGATAGGGTTACCCATTTTACAGGTGATGTCTTTCAAGGAATGTGTAAATTGATGGGAATTGATAGCAAGCTGCACACTCCATACCGTCCACAGGCGAGTGCGAAAGTGGAAAGAGTGAACAGCACTATTAAAAATAAACTGAGTAAAGTGATGGCAGAGACAGGATTGACATGGCCAGAAGCTTTACCCATTGTACTGTACAGCATCAGAACCACTCCCAGGTCCCCTCTTAATCTGTCTCCCTTTGAAATCTTGTTTGGTCGACAACCGCATGTTATGATTAACCCTCAGGATGATTTGAAGTGTAACAATGAAGTGACTGTAAAATACTTGATTAACATGAGTAAACAGTTAAGGAATCAAAATGATAATCTGAAGTTAGTGATTCCTGATTTACCAGATAGTAATTGTCATGACATTGAACCTGGGGATTATGTAATGATACGGAATTTTCTACGCTCAGGTTGCCTTATTGACAGATGGGAAGGACCATACCAGGTCTTATTGACTAGCACTACAGCATTGAAGGTTGCTGAGAGAGAGACTTGGGTTCATTCGTCCCACTGTAAGAAGGTTGCTGATCCAGAGAGGTCCCGTGATAAGGAACAGACGGTAGAGGTTGTATCACTGGAGTGTCTGTTCCAGGAGGATTGAGGCGGCACCTGAGCATTGAAAATCACAAGACCAAAAGCAGTTGTCGATCCCCTGTTCCCTTTTATTGTTTTTCTCCAACTTCCCATCCCATCTCCCTCAAATTATTTTTTCCCCCTTCTCATTCTTCTCCGTTTCCTCCTACAAGATGGACTTGCCCCAAGAAACTGTGATCCGGATTTTCCTGTTGACCATGATGTTGACCAGAGCAGTCTGTTCCGGCGAGAGTACCATGGAGGTCGAGAGAGGTTCTGGAATGAGTTCTGATGATAAAGATGGAGGCGTAGTTTTCCAAGAACAACTTAACCAACAAGTAAAGGCGAGTATCAGAAAATGATCCGATAGCATTGACCATAGAAGGAATTGTGAAGGATTGTTAGCTGAAGAAAACTGTATCTGTCGGCTCTGTAACAATGTCATTGAGGATGGGTGCATAAAGAAATGCCAATCCAGTTTTAATATCCATATGGACCGGCATCCATTGAGCGACTTTCACTCCTTAGTGGGTAGTGTGTTAAATAAAACAGATTGTTGGGTATGCTCTCAAGTACCTCAAGGTCATAGCAAATCAGGGCTAGTACCATTTCCTTTAACGTTAGGGGAGGTACTTGAGTTAAGTGGTGGGAGACCGGTGGACAGGAGGTTTAATATCTCCAGCCCTCCTAGTTTGAAGCTCCACCAATACCATGTGGATAGGTCCCTATTATGTTTTAACATCTCCAATCCCCGAAAGCCGGGAAATTGGGAAGTGTCATGGAGTAATCAAACCATGACCTTTACGCATAGAGCAGATAGAATGCCTACAGATACAGAGCTTATACGCCACATAGCCAGTAGAGGAAAATCTTTCCGATATAGGTATACCTTAGGAAATAGGATTACGAGAGTTGGAGAGGTATTACCAGGATACTGTGCACATATCGTACAACCTGATACGTGTACTAAGCAGATGGAAGAATTAGGGTTAGGAGATTTCACATGGAAGGTGTGTAATATGGTTATGTCCTACTCCGTCTCATATGTTCTCCCCGATGATGCATATTTCATATGCGGGAGAAAGGCGTATAAGTGGCTTGCCCCAAACTCTGAAGGATTGTGTTATATTGGAAAAGTACTGCCTGAAGTAATGACTGTATCACATGACAAAATGAAAGACATACACCGTGTTGCCCAAACTCCTTATACTCACACCCATTACGAGCACGTAGTTAAACGGCACCTGATAGAAAGAACAGAGCATCCGGCCTCTGACATGATCCATGAATCCACCGGGATTCAGTTTCTAATCGCGTTAGACATCACTCGCACCGCCAGAGGAGTGTTGAATTATAAATACATATCTGCGCTTGCAAATTTGTTAGATAATATCACTGAAATGTATGATGACACGTTTAGGTATACTGGAAGAGAACTTCAAGCTTATAAAACAGAACTGGTACAGCATAGAATGGTTCTTAATTACCTCACAGCAGTGACAGGCGGATATTGTGTCACACTGGCAACACAATACGGCGTGAAATGTTGCACATATATTACGAATAGCACCGAGGACCCGGTCGAGGTCATAGACCAAAAGATGGACGATATTCTCCAACTGAAGTGGGAATTTCGCAGGAGACACAATCTCACTCTTGCTGCTGTAGGTAATGAGCTGACTGGTTGGGTGTCATGGTTGAACCCGCGAAATTGGTTCTCTGGTTTAGGAGAGTGGGCTCAAGGAGTCATAATGGATGTTGGGAAGTTTCTTCTATGTATCTTAGGTGTTGTCATATCAATTGGTTTGATATTTAGATGCGGTCAGGCTTTAATGAAGTGCAATCGTCGTACTAGGGTAATGAGTCTGAGGAGTGAGGAAACTGTAATTCCAATGGATTTGATTTATGACCCAAATGTAGAAACAATGATGTGATGAAAATGCGATTTCTACGGTCCGTTTCTTTCACCTGTTTTTCCGTTTCCTCCAAGGTAAAAAGACCCACTTGGACGAGGAATTTGATGAGCCGATATACAGACAACAGATGGATTAAAGAAGAAGTTTTGACAACCTGATACACAGATTTTTGATGAACTTTGCCATAGATCCCCAGTTTCCCTAGAAATTTTAAAATTACGCTAGCCCAACACTTTTGTAAATCTATGGACATTGACAAAGCTTTTGCTCGCACCTTATGGGCAAAAGCACAAAGAAGACTGCATTCAACAGACACCGAACAAGACTTCAACCGACAAATGTTCATTTACCTGACATAGAATACCACTGCATTTACCGTAATTATGTCTTTTCTTCATCTCTACAACCTTCAGGTAATTACACACATAGTATAGGGAATACAGGCACAGATATCAGCAATCACATATCTCCCCCATTCATGTATCATCAACTAAAATGTGCTCCCCCATTTTGTTACAACCAAAGCCGAAAAGAGCTCGGTAAAGTTTGACAGCCCATCCACAGACCCGTACCACGGGATAAGAAGGAATTCAAATGTATACTTCGCAATGCCTCGAAGCTTGATGTACAACACGTACGGCACGATGATACATGACCCCCCCAAACATGGATTCATACACACATGCTTCTACTATCTCACTAGGTCATACCCTCTTCACACCTTCTCCACTCTCCTCCCTTACCCAACCATGGAAATGTATTAACCCCTGACATATATTTTTCTCTTTTTGAAATGTTTTAGAAGGTGGCAGTTATTGTTGACTGCCAAAGGGTGGACTGTCAAAGTCAGAAAAATATCTCTATGCACACTACCATATTTGCACCTCACACAGGTCCGCGCTGCGCATGCGTACGCTCTCCCGTACGTGCGCATACTCACAGTCGCGGGCACCCGCAGGCGCACGGTATGCGTATTTACGGTAGAGTTTATGTGATCGTAGCGTGCGACTCAATCGTTACATATTTTAACTATATAATGTATTTTGTAGATCATGGTCCCTTTGATAGATTCTGAAAGTTTAGTTAATATAGCATGTTCCTGGACAGAGGGATCCCTCTTTGTATTGTACGAAGGGTCTAACAGGAGTCATACAGTGGTGTTTAGTACCCATCGGAAGAGTATTTAATTAGCAATATTCCGGTGTTGGTTTGGAGCGGATTAATCGCTCGTGCGAATAGTTATGGACATAAGAAGTTTATGTCCATTTACTATTATTTGCTCTTACTTAGCCATGCGGCGGGAAACCCAGTATCCCACCCACCTGAGCTGTTGGAAATCGTCACAGCCCACCTGTATGAATCAACCTATGACCTTTTGTTATAATGCGAAGCCGAATTCCTGTGTCCAATGAACAATGAGATTGTAGGGACCATTGAATTGTATTGTGTGTGGGGCATAAATAGACAAGCCGATCACATCCAGCTCTCACTCTTCAACGGTTATCATTGCTGAAAATCGGGAGCTGGATGTCCAGAGGCGCATGCGATCGTTTCCCCTTGTGCGTAAGTGTTTCTCCGCAACCATATTGTTCTTACTGTTATTGTGGGCCATTTCTCTCTCTCTCTTCTCCTCTTTCTCTCTTATTTTCCCTTAAAACGTAATTGTATTGTATTGTATTTCCTGTGTAGTTATCTGGTTAGGTAGTCTGTTATATTGTAGTGTATGACTTGTATTGTGTTAATTCTTTTGCAAGTATATCATTCATAATATATATTTATTAGGCGTTGGACCCTAAGCCCAGGTATCTGTGTATTTCTTATAGTGTTTAGTATTCTCAGAGCGTCGGTGACGCTCGAACAGCATTTGAGTTAATAAGGTTACACTAGGTTGCATCTACACCCTATTTCTACACTAAGGTTTTACTGCATAATATACTGTTTATGGTTTAGATATAAAGGTTTAACATTGTGAGCGTCAGCGCCGCTGGTGATCTCCTCGTGGTCCCGAGCGTCCGCTACGCTATAGCGAATCATTACGTTAGACGGCAGCCAATAGCATGCCTGCCTGTGATCTCTTGGCCGTGAGCGAACGTGACGTTTGAGCGTCTCGACTACGGCTAAGCGATTGCTACGCAACGAGCGTACCCTTACGGTACTCCATACGTGAATAGCGTACAGTGTTCTTAGACCTCACAAAGGGTTTTATATAAGATAAATATCAAGCTTTATCAAAGGTATTAACCGACAGTGTCAACTCCTTACATAAAAGGCTGGATGACGTAACAGCTGTGGGACAGCCGGCTTCTCAGCCTGCGCCTGCCCAGGCGTCTCAAAGGCCATCAGGGGCTCAAAAAACGCCCGTTACCTCAGATGGCAGACACATATGTTGACACTGAATCTGACTCCAGTGGCGACGAGGTTGAGACATATACACAATCCACTAGGAACATCCGTTACATGATCTCGGCAATGAAAAATGTGTTACGCATTTTCTGACATGAACCCAAGTACCACATAAAAGGGGTTTTATATTTGGGGAGAAAAAGCAGCCAGTGTTTTGTTCCCCCATCAGATGAATGAATGAAGTGTGTAAAGAAGCGTGGTTTCCCCCCGATAAGAAACTGGTAATTTCTAAAGTAACTGATGGCGTACCCTTTCCCGCCAGAGGATAGGTCAAGTTGGGAGATATCCCTTAGGGTGGATAAGGCGCTCACACGTTTGTCAAAAGGTGGCACTGCTGTCTTAGGATACAGCCACCTTGAAGGAACCTGCTGATAAAAAGCAGGAGGCGATCCTGAAGTCTGTATTTACACACTCAGGTTTTATACTGAGACCTGCAATTGCCTCAGCATAAATAGGGCTGCTGCAGCGTGGTCTGATACCCTGTCAGATAATATTAATACGCTAAGACAGGGATAATATTTTGCTAACATTGAGCATATTTAAGACGTCTTATATATAAAGGATGCACAGAGGGATATTTGCCGGCTGGCATCCAGAATTAATGCAATGTCCATTCTGCCAGGAGGGTATTAGAAACCCGGCAGTGGATAGGTGATGCTGCCTGTAAAAGGCACATGGAGATTCTGCCTTATAAGGGTGAGGAATTGTTTGGGGATGGTCTCTGGGACCTCGTATCCACAGCAACAGCTGGGAAGAAATTTTTTTACCTCAGGTTTCCTCACAGCCTAAGAAAGCACCGTATTTTCAGGTACAGTCCTTTCGGCTTCAGAAAAGCAAGCGGGTCAAAGGCGCTTCCTTTCTGCACAGAGACAAGGGAAGAAGGAAAAAAGCTGCACCAGCAGCCAGTTCCCAGGATCAAAAATCTTTCCCCGCATGATGCTGGGGCTCCACAGGTGGAGACAGGTGCGGTAGGGGCGCGTCTCGGGAACTTCAGGGACCAGTGGGCTTGCCCACAGGTGGATCTCTAGGTTCTGCAAATAGTATCACAGGGATACGGGCTGGAGTTCGAGGCGACTCCCCCTCGCCGTTACCTCACATCAGCCTTGCCGGCTGCCCTCGGAGAAAGGTAGTACTGGCGGCAATTCACAAGCTGTACTTCCAGCAGGTGAAAGCAAGGTACCCCTACTTCAACAAGGCCGGGGTTACTATTCCAAAATGTTGTGGTACCGAAACCAGACGGTTCGGTGAGACCCATTCTAAAATTGAAAGCCTTGAACACTTATATACGAAGGTTCAAGTTTAAAATGGAATCACTCAGGGCGATTATTGCAAGCCTGGAGAATTTCATGGTATCACTGGACATCAAGGATGATTACCTGCATGTCCCTATTTACCCTCTTCACCAGGAGTACCTCAATATTGTGGTACAGGATTGTCATTACCAATTCCAGACGTTGCCGTTGGTCTGTCCCCGGCACCGAGGTATTTACCAAGGTAATGGCCGAAATAATTATCCCGTACTTGGACGATCTCCTTATAAAGGCGAGGTCCAGGGAGCAGTTGTTCGTCGGAGTAGCACTATCTCGGGAAGTGCTACAACAGCACGGCTGGATTCTGAATATTCCAAAGTCGCAGCTGGTTCCTACGACGCGTCTACTGTTCCTGGGTATGGTTCTGGACACAGAACAGGATAAAAAGTGTTTCTCCCGGAGGAGAAGTCCAAGGAGTTGTTGTCTCTAGACAGAGACCTCCTAATACGTATACAGGTGTCGGTGCATCAATGCACGCGAGCCCTGGGAAAGATGGTAGCTTCTTACGAAGAAATTCCATTCGCCAGGTCCCATGCAAGGATTTTCCAGTGGGATCTGTTGGACAAGTGGTCCGGGTCGCATCTTCAGATGCATCGGCGGATAACCCTGTCTCCAAGGGTCAGGGTGTCGCGGTTGTGGTGGCTGCAGAGTGCTCATCTTCTAGGGGGCCGCAGATTCGGCATACAGGACTGGGTCCTGGTGACCACGGATGCCAGCCTTCGAGGCTGGGGTGCAGTCACACAGGGAAGGAACTTCCAAGGCTATGGAAAAGTCAGGAGACTTCCCTACACATAAATATTCTGGAACTGAATGCCATTTACAATGCCCTAAGTCAGGCTAGACCCCTGCTTCAACACCGGCCGGTGCTGATCCAGTCAGACAACATCACGGCGGTCGCTCATGTAAACCGACAGGGCGGCACAAGAAGCAGGATGGCGATGGCAGAAGCCACAAGGATTCTGCGATGGGCGGAAAATCATGTGTTAGCACTGTCAGCAGTGTTCATTCCCGGAGTGGACAACTAAGAAACCTCCACCCGGGAGAGTGGGGACTTCATCCAGAAGTCTTCCAAATGATTGTACACCGTTGGGAAAGGCCACAGGTGGACATGATGGCGTCCCGCCTCAACTAAAAGTTACAAAGATATTGCGCCAGGTCAAGGACCCTCAGGCGATAGCTGTGGACGCTCTGGTAACACCGTGGGTGTACCAGTCGGTGTATGTGTTCCCTTCTCTGCCTCTCTTACCCAGGGTAATGAGAATAATAAGAAGGAGAGGAGTAAGAACTATACTCATTGTTCCGGGTTGGCCAAGAAGAGCTTGGTAACCAGAACTCCAAGAAATTATCTCAGAGGACCCATGGCCTCTGCCGCTCAGACAGGACCTGCTGCAGCAGGGGGCCTGTCTGTTCCAAGACGTACCGCGGCTGCGTTGACGGCATGGCGGTTGAACGCCGGATCCTGAAGGAAAAGGGAATTCCGGAGGAAGTTATCCCTACGCTATTTGAAGCTGGGAAAGAAGTGAACGCAAACCATTATCACCGCATATGGCGGAAATATGTTGCGTACTGTGAGGCCAGGAAGGCCCCAAAGGAGAAATTTCAGCTAGGTCGATTTCTGCACTTCCTACAGTCAGAGGTGACTATGGGCCTAAAATTGGGTTCCATTAAGGTCCAGATTTCGGCTCTATCGATTTTCTTCCAAAATTGAACTGGCTTCACTGCCTGAAGTTCAGACTTTTGTTAAGGGAGTGCTGCATAGTCAGCCCCCGTTTGTGCCTCCAGTGGCACCGTGGGATATCAACGTGGTGTTGGATTTCCTGAAGTCGCATTGGGTTGAGCCACTTAAATCCGTGGAGCTATAATACCTCACGTGGAAAGTGGTCATTCTGTGGGCCTTGGCGTCGGCCAGGCATGTATCAGAATTGGCGGCTTTGTCATACAAAAGCCCTTATCTGTATTTTATATGGATAAGGCGGAATTGAGGACTCGTTCCCAATTCCTTCCTAAGGTGGTATAATTTTTTAATGTGAACCAACCTATTGTGGTGCCTGCGGCTACTTGGGACTTGGAGGATTCCAAGTTACTGGATGTAGTCAGGGCCCTGAAAAGTATGTTTCCAGGACAGCTGGAGTCAGGAAAACTGACTCGCTATTTCTCCTGTATGCACCCAACAAGCTGGGTGCTCCTGCTTCTAAGCAGACGATTGCTCGCTGGATCTGTAGCACGATTCAACTTGCACATTCTGCGGCTGGACCGCCGCACCCTAATTCTGTAAAAGCCCATTCCACGAGAAAAGTTGGCTCTTCTTGGGCGGCAGCCCGAGGGGTCTCAGCTTTACAACTTTGCCGAGCTGTTACTTGGTCGGGTTAAAACATTTTTGTAAGAGTCTACAAGTTTGATACCCTGGCTGAGGAGGACCTAGAGTTTGCTCATTCGGTGCTGCAGAGTCATCCGCACTCTCCCGCCCGTTTGGGAGCTTTGGTATAATCCCCATGGTCCTTACGGAGTCCCAGCATCCACTTAGGACGTCAGAGAAAATAAGATTTTACTCACCGGTAAATCTATTTCTCGTAGTCCGTAGTGGATGCTGGGCGCCCATCCCAAGTGCGGATTCTCTGCAATACTTGTTTATAGTTATTGCCTAACTAAAGGGTTATTGTTGAGCCATCTGTTGAGAGGCTCAGTTATATTTCATACTGTTAACTGGGTATAAAATCACGAGTTATACGGTGTGATTGGTGTGGCTGGTATGAATCTTACCCGGGATTCAAAATCCTTCCTTATTGTGTCAGCTCTTCCGGGCACAGTATCCTAACTGAGGTCTGGAGGGGGGTCTTGGTGGGAGGAGCCAGTGCACACCAGGTAGTCCTAAAGCTTTCTTTAGTTGTGCCCAGTCTCCTGCGGAGCCGCTAATCCCCATGGTCCTTACGGAGTCCCAGCATCCACTACGGACTACGAGAAATAGATTAACCGGTGAGTAAAATCTTATTTTCTGATGGACCAAATGAGTCTATACAAGTTTTGATGCTTTGAAGATTCCTAATCGGTAACAAAGTATCAATATACATGTATCCTTAATTGCTATTCATAAAAAACACTTTGTTGATAAAGGTGTGTAATCAAAGATCGTAGGACTGATTGTTTCACATATTTCATTCATCAGTTAATTTAGATCTATAGAGATTCGGGCACATTTTAACTATTGATCTACAGTATATGTAGTTCTAAAACAATCTCTTGCGCGGAGAATTTGCAACATATGTAACAAGATAATATAATACCTCAGTGGTGATAAGGGGATATGCATAAATATACATGAAACCCAGGTGGTAATTCTACACATAAAAATGAGGGGGGAGGGAAGAAAGCAGAAACCAGTATAGCCGCAATTGAGCAATAAATGACGACGAGCATTACATTACCACTCGCCGCTCCAAGTGTGTTTGGATGCCGGCGTTTGGTCCGTCTCCTCTGCTACTTCGGCGTGGTCTGACTGCACTCCACCTCACGCACCTCTCATATCCACCGAGGTGCAGCGGCTACCCGAACCGAAGAGGGGGGGCGTGGCCGCACGACGTCCTGGATGACGTCAGAATCCCGACGTACGTTTCACCGCTGGGCTTGTTCACGGGAGGCCGCTGCACCTCGGTGGATATGAGAGGTGCGTGAGGTGGAGTGCAGTCAGACCACGCCGAAGTAGCAGAGGAGACGGACCAAACGCCGGCATCCAAACACACTTGGAGCGGCGAGTGGTAATGTAATGCTCGTCGTTATTTATTGCTCAATTGCGGCTATACTGGTTTCTGCTTTCTTCCCTCCCCCCTCATTTTTATGTGTAGAATTACCACCTGGGTTTCATGTATATTTATGCATATCCCCTTATCACCACTGATGTATTATATTATCTTGTTACATATGTTGCAAATTCTCCGTGCAAGAGATTCTGTTTTAGAACCTCATATACTGTAGATCAATAGTTAAAATGTGCCCGAATCTCTATAGATCTAAATTAACTGATGAATGAAATATGTGAAACAATCAGTCCTACGATCTTTGATTACACACCTTTATCAACAAAGTGTTTTTTATGAATAGCAATTAAGGATACATGTATATTGATACTTTGTTACCGATTAGTAATCTTCAAAGCATCAAAACTTGTATAGACTCATTTGGTCCATCAGAAAATAATGGAATTGTTAAAATTATTGAACTGAATTAATTGATCTAATTAATTGTTTCTGAGGACATTTCTTTTGTTGTATCACGCTAGTCACGAGTTCAATTGAGCAGCCCTGCACATGTGGCTATATGTTTGTGTAGGGAATCAACACAAATTCATTGTATGAGATCAATGAATCAATCCTGCATAATAATTGATTGAGGATGTCTCTGCAATAGTATTTCTTGTTTATGTGAGAAATCGGAGCTCGTGTACATTGATACTTTATCAAGGATCTGTACTTCAAAAATATCGGAACTTGTTTAAATCTATATTTGTAGAGGATGAGTGGAGTTTTGATCAATTATCTCTGATGATACATCTTACACCACATTGTGCTATCTAATGAGCTCAATTAAATACACCTCTTTTTGTGAATGTGGATACTGTTTTGTGCAATCAACATAGATCTAATGTATTTGATTTAAGAACTAAGTCTATATACTAAATGTTTGAGGATGTTTTTGCAACACTGTTTCACTTTATGTGAGAGACTAGAGTTGTTAATATATCCACCATGCTAATATGGTTTAGGTGAATAATAGTTTGTTCATCTCCACAGATATTATTACTTCTGCCTTGATTATTAACTGGACCACTATTAATTGCTGAATAATCAATACCCAGGCAATACAACTGAACCTTGTGTAGGGTGTGAATACTATTCTTTATTCAGAATTAATAGACCAATTTTGTTCTCCACGCTATATAGTAATCAATTTAATCAATTCAGCTGTCATTTCCTTTTTCATCACTCTCTCATCTGGTTGACAGTTCTGCTGATCAGGGTTCTGCCCTTTTCAGCACACATTTACTGTCACAACAGAAAGCAGAGGTGCTTCTTTCTTCCTTCCCTTTTTCTGCTTCCCAACCGAGGAGTAAGAAAATTCTGCTTTCAATCCTATTTTTCTTATTGATAGCTTTTGGTTCTTTTTTCCAACACTCTCTCATCTGGAAAAGCCTGGGGCCAATTTTTCCAGTGACGTACAGCAGGCAGAGTACAGACAGCAGAAGTGGGTTCTTTCTTCCTTCATATATCATCTTCACTATTCAAGGTCGTACTATCCTGAAAGTAGCCCGATCTTCAACCTCGGAAGCTGATAGGATAGACCTGGTTAGTACTTTGAAGGGGGACCACTCAGGAATACCAGGCACTGTGGATATCACCAAGATGATCACCTACATTTTCAACTAAACCACACTGGTGGAGCAACTCTATGTAGCTCACTCTCACTATTTCAATTTATATTTTCTCTATCGTCCTAGTGGATGCTGGGGTTCCTGAAAGGACCATGGGGAATAGCTGCTCCGCAGGAGACAGGGCACAAAAAGTAAAGCTTTAGGATCAGGTGGTGTGCACTGGCTCCTCCCCCTATGACCCTCCTCCAAGCCTCAGTTAGATTTTTGTGCCCGGCCGAGAAGGGTGCAATCTAGGTGGCTCTCCTAAAGAGCTGCTTAGAAAAGTTTAGCTTAGGTTTTTTATTTTACAGTGAGTCCTGCTGGCAACAGGATCACTGCAACGAGGGACTTAGGGGAGAAGAAGTGAACTCACCTGCGTGCAGGATGGATTGGCTTCTTTGGCTACTGGACATTAGCTCCAGAGGGACGATCACAGGTACAGCCTGGATGGTCACCGGAGCCTCGCCGCCGGCCCCCTTGCAGATGCTGAAACAAGAAGAAGGTCCAGAATCGGCGGCATGAAGACTCCTCAGTCTTCTTAAGGTAGCGCACAGCACTGCAGCTGTGCGCCATTTCCTCTCAGCACACTTCACACGGCAGTCACTGAGGGTGCAGGGCGCTGGGAGGGGGGCGCCCTGGGAGGCAATGAAAACCTATTTTTGGCTAAAAATACCTCACATATAGCCTCCGGGGGCTATATGGAGATATTTAACCCCTGCCAGAATCCGTTAAGAGCGGGAGACGAGGCCGCCGAAAAAGGGGCGGGGCCTATCTCCTCAGCACACAGCGCCATTTTCCCTCACAGAAAGGCTGGAGGGAAGGCTCCCAGGCTCTCCCCTGCACTGCACTACAGAAACAGGGTTAAAACAGAGAGGGGGGGCACTAATTTGGCGTTAAAAATATATAAAAAAGATGCTATAAGGGAAAACACTTATATAAGGTTGTCCCTATATAATTATAGCGTTTTTGGTGTGTGCTGGCAAACTCTCCCTCTGTCTCTCCAAAGGGCTAGTAGGTCCTGTCCTCTATCAGAGCATTCCCTGTGTGTGTGCTGTGTGTCGGTACGTGTGTGTCGACATGTATGAGGACGATGTTGGTGAGGAGGCGGAGCAATTGCCTGTAATGGTGATGTCACTCTCTAGGGAGTCGACACCGGAATGGATGGCTTATTTAGGGAATTACGTGATAATGTCAACACGCGGCAAGGTCGGTTGACGACATGAGACGGCAGACAAACAATTAGTACCGGTCCAGACGTCTCAAAAACACCGTCAGGGGTTTTAAAACGCCCGTTTACTTTAGTCGGTCGACACAGACACAGACAGGGACACTGAATCCAGTGTCGACGGTGAATAAACAAACGTATTCCTTATTAGGGCCACACGTTAAGGGCAATGAAGGAGGTGTTACATATTTCTGATACTACAAGTACCACAAAAGAGGGTATTATGTGGGATGTGAAAAAACTACCGTAGTTTTTCCTGAATCAGATAAATTAAATGAAGTGTGTGATGATGCGTGGGTTCCCCCCGATAGAAAATATGGGCGGTATACCCTTTCCCGCCAGAAGTTAGGGCGCGTTGGGAAACACCCCTTAGGGTGGATAAGGCGCTCACACGCTTATCAGAACAAGTGGCGGTACCGTCTATAGATAGGGCCGTCCTCAAGGAGCCAGCTGACAGGAGGCTGGAAAATATCATAAAAAGTATATACACACATACTGGTGTTATACTGCGACCAGCGATCGCCTCAGCCTGGATGTGCAGAGCTGGGGTGGCTTGGTCGGATTCCCTGACTAAAAATATTGATACCCTTGACAGGGACAGTATTTTATTGACTATAGAGCATTTAAAGGATGCATTTCTATATATGCGAGATGCACAGAGGGATATTTGCACTCTGGCATCAAGAGTAAGTGCGATGTCCATATCTGCCAGAAGATGTTTATGGACACGACAGTGGTCAGGTGATGCAGATTCCAAACGGCACAAAGGTGTATTGCCGTATAAAGGAAGAGGAGTTATTTGGGGTCGGTCCATCGGACCTGGTGGCCACGGCAACTGCTGGAAAATCCACCGTTTTTACCCTAAGTCACATCTCTGCAGAAAAAGACACCGTCTTTTCAGCTTCAGTCCTTTCGTCCCTATAAGAGTCATATCTGCCCAGGGATAGAGGAAAGGGAAGAAGACTGCAGCAGGCAGCCCATTCCCAGGAACAGAAGCGTTCCACCGCTTCTGACAAGCTCTCAGCATGACACTGAGACCGTACATGACCCCTGGATCCTACAAGTAGTATCCCAGGGGTACAGATTGGAATGTCGAGACGTTTCCCCTGTGCAGGCTCCTGAAGTCTGCTTTACCAAGGTCTCCCTCCGACAAGGAGGCAGTATTGGAAACAATACACGAGCTGTATTCCCAGCAGGTGATAATTAAATTACCCCTCCTACAACAAGAAAAGGGGTATTATTCCACACTATATTGTGGTACTGAAGCCAGAAGGCTAGGTGAGACCTATTCTAAATCTAAAAAAATTTGAACACTTACAAAGGTTCAAATCAAGATGGAGTCACTCAGAGCAGTGATAACGAACCGGGAAGAAAGGGACTATATGGTGTCCCGAGACATCAGGGATGCTTACCTCCATGTCCCAAATTTGCCCTTATCACTAAGGGTACCTCAGGTTCGTGGTACAGAACTGTCACTATCAGTTTCAGACGCTGCCGTTTGGATTGTCCACGGCACCCCGGGTCTTTACCAAGGTAATGGCCGAAATGATGGTTCTTCTTCGAAGAAAAGGCGTCTTAATTATCCCTTACTTGGACGATCTCCTGATAAGGGCAAAGTCCAAGGAACAGTTGGAGGTCGGAGTAGCACTATCTCGGTTACTGTTACAACAGCAGGGGTGGATTCTAAATATTCCAAAATCGCAGCTGATCCCGACAACAAGTCTCCTGTGCTTAGGGATGATTCTGGACACAGTCCAGAAAAAGGTGTTTCTTTCCCGGAAGAGAAAGCCAGGGAGTTATCCGAGCTAGTCAGGAACCTCCTAAAATCAGTGCATCATTGCACAAGGGCCATGGTAAAAAAATGGTGACTTCCTTCGAAGCAATTCCAGTCGGCAGATTTCATGCAAGAACTTTTCAGTGGGATCTGCTGGACAAATGGTCCGGATCGCATCTTCAGATGCATCAGCGGATAACCCTATATCCAAGGACAAGGGTGTCTCTCCTGTGGTGGTTACAGAGTGCTCATCTTCTAGAGGGCCGCAGATTCGGCATTCAGTTTTGGATGTTGGTGACCACGGAGGCCAGCCCGAGAGGCTGGGGAGCAGTCACACAAGGAAAAAATTTCCAGGGAGTGTGATCAAGTCTGGAGACTTTTCTCCACATAAATATAGCTAAGGGTAAATTTATAATGCTCTAAGCTTAGCAAGACCTCTGCTTCAAGGTCAGCCGGTATTGATCCAGTGGGATAAAACATCACGGCAGTCGCCCACGTAAATAGACAGGGCGGCACAAGAAGCAGGAGGGCAGTGGCAAAAACTGCAAGGACTTTTCGCTGGGCGGAAAATCATGTGATAGCACTGTCAGCAGTGTTTCATTCCGGGAATGGAAACTGGGAAGCAGACTTCCTCAGTAGGCACGACCTCCACCCGGCAGAGTGGGAACTTCATGGGGAAGTTTTCCACATGATTGTAAACCATTGGGAATTACCAAAGGTGGACATGATGGCGTCCCGTCTGAACAAAAAACGGGACAGGTATTGCGCCAGGTTAAGAGACCCTCAGGCAATAGCTGTGGACGTTCTGGTAACACCGTGGGTGTACCAGTCGGTGTATGTGTTCCATCCTCTGCTTTTCATACCTAAGGTACTGAGAATTATAAGACGTAGAGGAGTAAGAACTATACTCATGGCTCCGGATTGGCCAAGAAGGACTTGGTACCCGGAACTTCAAGAGATGCTCACAGAGGACTTATGGCCTCTGCCGCTAAGAAGGGACTTGTTTCAGCAAGTACCATGTCTGTTCCAAGACTTACCGCAGCTGCGTTTGACGGCATGGCGGTGGAACGCCGGATCCTAAGGGAAAAGGCATTCAGGAAGAGGTCATTCCTACCCTGGTCAAAGCCAGAAAGGAGGTGACCGCACAACATTATCACCACATGTGGCGAAAATATGTTGCGTGGTGTGAGGCCAGGAAGGCCCCACGAAGAAATTTCAACTCGGTCGATTCCTGCATTTCCTGCAAACAGGAGTGTCTATGGGCCTCAAATTGGGGTCCATTAAGGTTCAAATTTCGGCCCTGTCGATTTTTCTTCCAGAAAGAATTGGCTTCAGTTCCTGAAGTCCAGAAGTTTGTCAAGGGAGTATTGCATATACAACCCCCTTTTGTGCCTCCAGTGGCACTGTGGGATCTCAACGTAGTTCTGGGATTCCTCAAAACACATTGGTTTAAAACCAGTCAAATCTGTGGATTTGAAGCATCTCACATGAAAAGTGAACATGCTCTTGGACCTGGCCTGGACCAGGCGAGTGTCAAATTGGTGGTTTTTTTCTCAAAAAAGCCCATATCTGTTTGTCCATTCGGACAGGGCAGAGCTGCGGACTCGTCCCCAGTTCTCTCCCTAAGGTGGTGTCAGTGTTTCACCTGAACCAGCTTATTGTGGTGTCTTGCGCCTACTAGGGACTTGGAGGACTCCAAGTTGCTAGATGTGGTCAGGGCCCTGAAAATATAGGTTCCAGGACGGCTGGAGTCAGGAAAACTGACTTGCTGTTATCCTGTATGCACCCAACAAACTGGGTGCTCTTGCTTCTAAGCAGACTTTTGCTAGTTGGATGTGTAATACAATTCAGCTTGCACATTCTGTGGCAGGCCTGCCACAGCCAAAATATGTAAATGCCCATTCCACAAGGAAGGTGGGCTCATCTTGGGCGGCTGCCCGAGGGGTCTCGGCTTTACAACTTTGCCGAGCGGCTATTTAGTCAGGGGCAAACACGTTTGTAAAATCCTACAAATTTGATAACCTGGCTAAGGAGGACCTGGAGTTCTCTCATTCGGTGCTGCAGAGTCATCCGCACTCTCCCGCCCGTTTGGGAGCTTTGGTATAATCCCCATGGTCCTTTCAGGAACCCCAGCATCCACTAGGACGATAGAGAAAATAAGAATTTACTTACCGATAATTCTATTTCTCGGAGTCCGTAGTGGATGCTGGGCGCCCATCCCAAGTGCGGATTATCTGCAATACTTGTACATAGTTACAAAAATCGGGTTATTATTGTTGTGAGCCATCTTTCAGAGGCTCCGCTGTTATCATACTGTTAACTGGGTTCAGATCACAGGTTGTACAGTGTGATTGGTGTGGCTGGTATGAGTCTTACCCGGGATTCATAAATCCTTCCTTATTGTGTACGCTCGTCCGGGCACAGTATCCTAACTGAGGCTTGGAGGAGGGTCATAGGGGGAGGAGCCAGTGCACACCACCTGATCCTAAAGCTTTACTTTTTGTGCCCTGTCTCCTGCGGAGCCGCTATTCCCCATGGTCCTTTCAGGAACCCCAGCATCCACTACGGACTCCGAGAAATAGAATTATCGGTAAGTAAATACTTATTTTCACCCCTCTATCTTTTTATTTTAAAATTTAGATAGAGATACTAAGTATTTGGACCATATAGGTCGATATTTCTATGAACAGAAGACCATACTGGTAAATATTTTAAGGAACAGAATAAATGTAAAGTTTTAGATTACTCATCTCTACATCACTACTGTATACTATGATTTAATATTGTAATAATTTTCAAAGAGTGCTCCCAAAAAGGATTTCTTTTGTCTTTTCCTCTTTCTTATATGTATAGTTAATCTACAAAAGTATTTGGGAGCACCACCAATAAGTAAAGTGTTTTCTAAAGATTTGATTATTAGCACTGTGTATATTGGTATTTTCAGATTCTTAGATTTATTGATACTTAAATGTGGCTACACAGCACACAGCTAGTGCGGAACTGACAAACCTTTCTACAAATGAGGAGGCTTTCTTCACTGAAAACTAGAAAGCCTCGCTAACCTTCCCTGCGTCAAAAGAGCTGAATGCTATATTTGAAAAGGCCTGGGTGAACCCTGAAAAGAAGTTTCAGATCCCTAGGAGGATTCTGGTAGCTTTTCCTTTCCCTAAGGAGGATAGGAAAAAGTGGGAAAACCTGCCAATTGTTGACGCATCTGTATCCAGACTCTAAAAAAAAAAAAAAAAGTGGTTTTACCTGTACCGGAATCTACCGCCTTAAAGGAGCCGGCAGATAGGAAAAGTGATAATATTCTGAAATCAATGTATACTGCTTCGGGGGCCATATTACATCCCACTATTATGGATTGCAAAGGCTATAGTGAAGTGGTCGGCTACTTTAATGGAGGATTTGGATACGATGGATAGGGATGACGTTGCATTGTATTTACGCAACATTCATGATTCTGCAGGTTTTATGGTAGAATCCATGAAAGACCTGGGTTCCATGGCTGTGGGAATTTCTTCCATGTCTGTTTCAGCTCGTTGGGGACTGTGGCTCCTTCAGTGGTCGGCCGACGCGGAATCCAGAAGTAGTGTGGAGTCGCTACCCTATACAGGTCAGGCTCTCTTTGAAGAAGCATTAGACGCGTGAATATCTACCGCAACAGCGGGTTGGTCTCCGTATCTTCCCTCAGCAGCACCTGTTCCGAAGAGATCTTTCTCAGCTATGCAGCAGTCCTTTCAGGCTAACAAGCCCAGAACGGCCAGATCATCCAATACCTTCTTCAAAGGAGGTAAGGTTAAATCCGAGAAGCCTGCCGCTGCAGGTTCCCAAGAACAAAAGCCTGCTTAAGGTACCCCAAAGTCCTCCACATGACGGTGGACAGGGAGGCCCGGAGGTGGGGCTTGTGGGAGCGAGACTCACAGTTCAGTCATTTCTGGGTATTGTCCGGCCTGGATCCCTGGGTTTGTAGACATTTTGTCTCAAGGATACAGGCTGGATTTTCAAAGTCTCCCTCATCGTTTTTTCAAGTCGGGCTTACCAACTCTGTTGGAGGACAGCACAGTGCTTCAAGATGCTGTCCAAAAGCTGGTGGAGGCACAGGTCATTGTGCCGGTACTACCGCACATGCTGACAAAGGGTTACTATTCAAACATTTTCGTGGTACCGAAACCGGATGGTTCGGTCAGGCCCATTCTGAACCTAAAATCATTGAACCCCTTTCTAAAGGAGTTCAAGATGGAGTCTCTCAGGGCGGTGATATCAGGTCTGGAAGAGGGGGAATTCCTAGTGTCACTGGATATCAAGGATGCGTACCTTCACATTCCAATCTGGCTGCCGCATCAGGCTGATCTTTGCTTCACATTGCTGGACTGTCATTTTCAGTTCCAGGCCCTGCCATTCGGCCTCTCAGCAGCACCGAGGGTGTTTACCAAGGTGAGATGATGATGCTACTCCGCAAGCAGGGTGTGAACATCATTCCTTATCTGGACGTTCTCCTGATAAAGTAATCAATCGTCCAGGGAGAAGCTGCTGCAGTCCATTGTTCTCACAACGCGACTGCTCCAGAGTCACTGGTGGATTCTGAATTTGGAAACCAACCAAGAGATTGTCATTTCTGGGAATGATCCTGGATACGGAAGGTGTTTCTTCCGTGGGACAAGGCGTTGGTGATCCAATTCATGATCCGGGATGTCTTGAAGCCACCCCGGGTGTCGGTGCATCAATGCATTCGCCTATTGGGAAAGATGGTGGCCTCCTACGAGGCTCTCCAGTATGGGAGGTTTCATGCTCGGACCTTCCGACTGGACCTCTTGGACAAGTGGTCGGGATCTCACCTCCACATGCATCAGAGAATTTGTCTGTCGCCTTGGGCAAGGATTTCACTCCTCTGTTGGCTCCAATTGCCTCACCTCCTGGAAGGCCGCAGGTTTGGGATTCAGGACTGGGTCCTGTTAACAACATATGCGAGCCTCTGGGGCTGGGGAGCAGTCACTGAGGGGGTGACCTTCCAAGGACGGTGGTCAAGCCTGGAAGCCGGCCTGCCCATCAACATTCTGGAACTAAGAGCCGTCTGCAACGGTCTTCTTAAGGCGGCCCCTCTACTAAGAAGCCGGGCCATTCAAGTGCAGTCGGACAACGTAACAACAGTGGCTTACATAAACAGACAGGGCGGAAAGAAGAGCAGAGCGGCAATGTCAGAGGTCACAAGAATACTCCTCTGCACGGAAAAACATGCGCTGGCGCTGTCAGCCATCTTCATTCCGGGAGTAGACAACTGGGAAGCAGACTTACTCAGCAGACACGATCTCCATCCGGGAGAGTGGGGTCTCCATCCGGAGGTGTTAAAGGAGGTAACAGATCTTTGGGGTCTACCCCAAATAGACATGATGGCCTCTTGTCTCAAAAAGAAACTTCAGCGTTATTGTTCCAGGTTGAGGAACCTACAGGCAATGACAGTGGCAGTGGACGCCCTGGTGTCTCAGTGGGTGTACCAGTTAGTGTACGCGTTTCCACCTCTCCCACTAATCCCCAGAATCCTAAAAGCTCATAAGGAGAACAAGGGTTCAAGCGATTCTCATTGCCCCCGACTGGCCAAGAAGGGCTTGGTACGTGGATTTTCTGACTCTACTGCAAGAAGAGCCGAGGCCTCTTCCTCTTTGGGTGGACCTGCTACAGCAGGGGCCGTTCGCCTATCAAGACTTACCGCGGCTATGTTTGACGGCATGAAATTTGAGCGCCTGAGTCTTGCTCGGAAGGGTGTTCGAAAAGAAGTTATTCCTACCCTCATACAGGCTAGGAAAGGGGTAACGTCAAAACATTACCATCATATTTGGAGGAAATATGTTTCTTGGTGTGAGTCCAAGAAGTTTCCTGCGGTGGAATTTCAACTGGGACGTTTCATCCTCTTACTGCAGGCAGAAGTTGATATGGGGCCGAGGTTGGGATCTGTGAAGGTCCAGATTTCAGCCCTATCCATTTTCTTTCAGAAGCAATTGGCTGCCCTCCCTGAGGTTCAGACCTTTTTGAAGGGAGTTCTGCACATCCAACCTCCCTTTGTACCACCTATGGCGCCTTGGGTCCTTAACCTGGTCTTGCAGTTCCTCCAGTCGGATTGGTTTGAGCCTCTACAGGAGGTTGAGGTAAAATTTCTTACATGGAAGGCGGTGACTTTGTTGGCCTTAGCTTCTGCTAGGTGTGTCTCTGAGCTGGGGTCTTTATCATGCAAAAGCCCTCACTTTATCTTCCATGAGGATAGAGATGAGCTCCGGACTCGTCAGCAGTTCCTTCCAAAGGTTGTGTCGGCATTTCATATCAACCAAACTATTGTGGTACTCCTCGATTACTTCAAAGTCCTTGGATGTCGTGAGGGCTCTGAAGGTTTATGTGAACAGAACCTCTCGTCACAGGAAGTCGGACTCTGTTCTATACGATCCCAAGAAAATTGGATGTCCTGCTACTAAGCAGTCTTTTTCTCGCTGGATTAGGTTCGCTTTCCAGCACGCCTATTCTACTGCCGTGTCCAAAATCTGTTAAGGCCCACTCTACTCATAAGGTGGGGTCTTCCTTGGCGGCTGCCCGGGGTGTCTCGGCGGTACAACTTTGGCAAGCTGCAACTTGGTCGGGGTCGAACATGTTTGCAAAGTTCTACAAGTTCGATACTTTGGCCTCTGATGATCTGAAGTTCAGTCAATCAGTACTGCAGGAGCCTCCGCGCTCTCCCTACCGTTCTGGGAGCTTTGGTACATCCCCATGGTACTAATGTGACCCCAGCATCTTCTAGGACGTAAGAGAAAATAGGATTTTGGTTACCTACCAGTAAATCCTTTTCTCGTAGTCCGTAGAGGATGCTGGGCGCCTGCCCAGCGCTTAGTTTTCCTTCAACCGTTATCTGGTTCAGTACAGTAATGTGACCCGAGCATCCTCTAGGACGTAAGAGAAGAAAGATAGGATTTGGGTACCTACCGGTAAATCCTTTTCTCGTAGCCCGTTGAGGATGCTGGGCGCCCGCCCAGCGCTTCGTTTTCCTTTTCGTTTAGTTGAGTACTGCATTGTTACTTGGTAAGTAATGTTTCAGCCGTTGCTGAATAGTTCAAGTTAGCTGTCTTGACGTGCCTTGTATGTGTGAGCTGGTATGAATCTCACCACTATCTGTGGTAAGTCCTTCTCTCGAAGTATGTCGTCTCCTCGGACACAGTTTCTAGGCACATTTTTTAACTGAGTCTGGTGGGAGGGGCATAGAGGGAGGATCCAGCCCACACTCCTAAACTCTTAAAGTGCCAATGGCTCCTGGTGTACCCGTCTGTACCCAATGGTACTAATGTGGACCACAGCATCCTCTACGGACTACGAGAAAAGGATTTACCGGTTGGTACCAAAATCCTATTTTAATTACCACATCACAGATAGAAACATTGCTGTCGACATTTCGGTCCTCACAGGGACCTTTGTTATGACCACCAGAACCAGACAGGAGAGATGCAGACCCCACTGTGTGCCCATACTGGCCTATAGGTACCTAATCCACCCCAAACAGTTGACAACATCAGTGTGAGACACTCATTATGCCTCCACATGCTCACAGATGTGCCAAATCACAGAAATGAAAGAGCATGTCAGTTACCACTGGCTACTGCAGTATTCACCAGTAACTCCTCGTTCACCAATAATGTCTCATAACAGAGACAACTAACAAACTGTGGTCACACACTTCCGGTTTGCGTTCTACGAACACTACCGGAAGTGCGTCGCACCATAGCCGCACCCACATCCGGGCCAGCCGGCGCATCACCATAGTGACTGCAACGGCTGATCTTTCCTGTCTGGCTCTGGTAGTCTTGACAAAGGTCCTTGTGAGGACCAAAACGTTGACGGCAATGTTTCTATCTGTGATGTGGTAATTAAAGTTTGGTGAATTTATACTTGAAGACTGGTGAGTGCTCTCTACCAGTGACGTGCGGCTCTCTACTTTTAGGTATAAAAGGTGACTTCCACGCTTCTGGTTGCCTCCTACGTTATAAGCACCCCAGTAATCAACTACGTTGAACTACTGTATATGTGTGTGGCTTCAACTACATGGTATGTGTGTGTGTGCGTGTATAAACAGACTTTTTCTGATTTAAGCATATTGCCTCTTTTTTGGGGGGATTATTGAGTGCCCAGATTCCAAAAAACAAAACTAAATATATATATATATATATATATATATATATATATATGTACCAGGAAAGCTATCGGCGCCACAGATCCAGTATAACAAATAACACTAGTAGTGGAACTACGGATGTACAATCAGCCTAGTGGGCACTCCCCATGTGTTAGCAGGGCGTCAGCTTTGTACCTCAAATACAGTTAGGCACCGGTATAAGTGTCTAAAAAATTGAATATAGGAACAAAGGATGAGGTAATAGAAAGCGACCGCTGGTGCAAAAACCATATGTACAACTAGGCAGTTATATAAAAACAATTTTTACATTTAATACAATATAGCACTAAAAACAAACTGAGTGTTTACAGAGTAAAAAATAAATACAAGTGCCATACATAAAAGCATATATAAAAAGATGTATGCAAAGGCTAGAAAACAGAAAAAAAGTGGGGTACATATAATATAAGATACGTAGGATAAAAAGTTCAAAAAAGTTTTAAAAATTAAAATTAAAAGAGGAGTTAAGTATCTTAACTTAAGGTGTGTACACACGGTAAGATATTTTCTTCCGATTCTGACTATATAGTCAGAATCGGAAGAAAATATAGTGCAGATCGCAAGGTGACAGTCACCTTGCGATCCCGTTCCGATGCCGATGCGCGGCCCCGCGCTGTCGGCATCGGAAGAAAAAATAGGCTGTGCAGGCAAGTCAATCCTGACTATCTCTATAGAAGAGATAGTCAGGATTGAAATCGCACATAGCCAGCATCGCAAGCACAGTTATTATGTGCTTGCGATACTGGCTAAGTGCCGACCCGGCCCCCTGTCGCACGGTGAGAATCGGATAAGTCCGAATCTCACCGTGTGTATGCACCCTTAGTCACTGAGGTTAGATCAAGGCAGCATCCAACGCGTTTCGTCCTATCTGGACTTCATCAACTTTTTATCCTACGTATCTTATATTATATGTACCCCGCTTTTCTCTGACGTCCTAGTGGATGCTGGGGACTCCGAAAGGACCATGGGGAATAGCGGCTCCGCAGGAGACTGGGCACAAAAGTAAAAGCTTTAGGACTACCTGGTGTGCACTGGCTCCTCCCCCTATGACCCTCCTCCAAGCCTCAGTTAGATTTTTGTGCCCGAACGAGAAGGGTGCATACTAAGGGGCTCTCCTGAGCTGCTTAGAGTAAAAGTTTAAATTAGGTTTTTTATTTTCAGTGAGACCTGCTGGCAACAGGCTCACTGCACCGAGGGACTAAGGGGAGAAGAAGCGAACTCACCTGCGTGCAGAGTGGATTGGGCTTCTTAGGCTACTGGACATTAGCTCCAGAGGGACGATCACAGGCCCAGCCATGGATGGGTCCCAGAGCCGCGCCGCCGGCCCCCTTACAGAGCCAGAAGACTGAAGAGGTCCGGAAAATCGGCGGCAGAAGACGTCCTGTCTTCAATAAGGTAGCGCACAGCACCGCAGCTGTGCGCCATTGCTCTCAGCACACTTCACACTCCGGTCACTGAGGGTGCAGGGCGCTGGGGGGGGGGCGCCCTGAGACGCAATAAAAACACCTTATATGGCAAAAAAAATACATCACATATAGCTCCTGGGCTATATGGATGCATTTAACCCCTGCCAATTTTTCCTTAAAAAAGCGGGAGAAAGGCTGCCGAGAAGGGGGCGGAGCCTATCTCCTCAGCACACTGGCGCAATTTTTTCCTCACTGCTCCGTTGGAGGGAAGCTCCCTGACTCTCCCCTGCAGTCCTGCACTACAGAAACAGGGTAAAACAAGAGAGGGGGGGCACTAATTTGGCAGATAAATCTATACAGCAGCTATATAAGGGAAAAACACTTATATAAGGTTATCCCTAGATATATATAGCGCTCTGGTGTGTGCTGGCAAACTCTCCCTCTGTCTCCCCAAAGGGCTAGTGGGGTCCTGTCCTCTATCAGAGCATTCCCTGTGTGTGTGCTGTGTGTCGGTACGTTGTGTCGACATGTATGAGGAGGAAAATGGTATGGAGGCGGAGCAATTGCCTGTATTAGTGATGTCACCCCCTAGGGAGTCGACACCTGACTGGATGGTCTTATGGAAGGAATTACGTGATAGTGTCAGCACTTTACAAAAGACTGTTGACGACATGAGACAGCCGGCAAATCAGTCTCAAACACCGTCAGGGGCTCTAAAGCGCCCGTTACCTCAGATGGTCGACACAGACCCAGATACGGACACTGACTCCAGTGTCGACGGTGAGGAAACAAACGTATTTTCCAGTAGGGCCACACGTTACATGATCACGGCAATGAAGGAGGTTTTGAACATTTCTGATACTACAAGTACCACAAAAAAAGGGTATTATGTGGGGTGTGAAAAAACTACCCGTAGTTTTTCCTGAATCAGATGAATTAAATGAGGTGTGTGATGAAGCGTGGGTTTCCCCCGATAAAAAACTGCTAATTTCTAAAAAATTATTGGCATTATACCCTTTCCCGCCAGAGGTTAGGGCGCGTTGGGAAACACCCCCTAGGGTGTTAGGGTGCTCACACGCTTATCAAAACAAGTGGCGTTACCGTCTCCTGATACGGCCGCCCTCAAGGAACCAGCTGATAGGAAGCTGGAGAATATCCTAAAAAGTATATACACACATACTGGTATTATGCTGCGACCAGCAATCGCCTCAGCCTGGATGTGCAGTGCTGGGGTGGCTTGGTCGGATTCCCTGACTGAAAATATTGATACCCTGGACAGGGACAATATATTATTGACTATAGAGCATTTAAAGGATGCATTTCTATATATGCGAGATGCACAGAGGGATATTTGCACTCTGGCATCAAGAGTAAGTGCGCTGTCCATTTCTGCCAGAAGAGGGTTATGGACGCGACAGTGGTCAGGTGATGCGGATTCCAAACGGCATATGGAAGTATTGCCGTATAAAGGGGAGGAGTTATTTGGGGTCGGTCTATCGGACCTGGTGGCCACGGCAACGGCTGGGAAATCCACCTTTTTACCCCAGGTCACCTCTCAGCAGAAAAAGACACCGTCTTTTCAGGCTCAGTCCTTTCGTCCCCATAAGGGCAAGCGGGCAAAAGGCCACTCATATCTGCCCCGGGGCAGAGGAAGGGGAAAAAGACTGCAGCAGGCAGCCTCTTCCCAGGAACAGAAGCCCTCCCCCGCTTCTGCCAAGTCCTCAGCATGACGCTGGGGCCTTACAAGCGGACTCAGGCACGGTGGGGGCCCGTCTCAAGAATTTCAGCGCGCAGTGGGCTCACTCGCAAGTGGACCCCTGGATCCTGCAGGTAGTATCTCAGGGGTACAAATTGGAATTCGAGACGTCTCCCCCTCGCCGGTTCCTGAAGTCTGCTTTACCAACGTCTCCCCCCGACAGGGAGGCGGTATTGGAAGCCATTCACAAGCTGTATTCCCAGCAGGTGATAATCAAGGTACCCCTCCTACAACAGGGAAAGGGGTATTATTCCACGCTGTTTGTGGTACCGAAGCCGGACGGCTCGGTGAGACCTATTTTAAAACTGAAATCCTTGAACACTTACATACAAAGGTTCAAATTCAAGATGGAATCACTCAGAGCAGTGATAGCGAACCTGGAAGAAGGGGACTATATGGTGTCTCTGGACATCAAGGATGCTTACCTCCATGTCCCAATTTGCCCTTCTCACCAAGGGTACCTCAGGTTTGTGGTACAGAACTGTCACTATCCGTTTCAGACGCTGCCGTTTGGATTGTCCACGGCACCCCGGGTCTTTACCAAGGTAATGGCCGAAATGATGATTCTTCTTCGAAGAAAAGGCGTCTTAGTTATCCCTTACTTGGACGATCTCCTGATAAGGGCAAGGTCCAGAGAACAGTTAGAGGTCGGAGTAGCACTATCTCAAGTAGTACTACGACAGCACGGATGGATTCTAAATATTCCAAAATCGCAGCTGATTCCGACGACACGTCTGCTGTTCCTAGGGATGATTCTGGACACAGTACAGAAGAAAAAAGGAGAGCAAAGAATGTCTCTTTGTTGGCGCACATTGAATAATTTTAAAATTTAACTTTTAATAAGTTCATTAAGATTGTTCCAAAAAAGACGAAATATTTGACAATACAATACAACAAATACTGTGAGTGAAATAACAAAATAAAGTGAATTTCTTAAAACCAAAGGCTCGCTACCTGTGTCATGTATTATATTATTCTACTTGATTAGTATAGTAAGAAACACTTACGGATCTAAATGTTCTGTTATAATTGATCTGTAAGATTATGATCAATCCACAGGTTCAGTATCTGCGCAAATATCCAATGTGTTCCTGAAGGATTACTGTATTACGGTTATTATGGTATAGTAGCCAATATGATCACTTATATGATGGCATTACATAGTTACAGTAATTGTATATTATCTTTATTATCAGTAGTGTGTAACTGTAGCTGGAACCCTTAAGAGTCAATATTTTCAGCAAATAACTATTTTATTACTGACCGGTAAACACAATGGATTATGTGACTATGATTGGGTAACACATCCACTGTTATATACAATGTAACTGTAATAAGAGAAAATCATCAGATAATGTAGTGCGTTAGTGTAGACACGCCCTGTTAGTAATATCATACATCAACATTAAGTACAACACTGGTGAATGCTGTAGCTGACAAATATTGTATTCTACAGCATTTCTTGGAGTATTATATAGTTGTAATAATTATATGTTGCCCTTATTGCTAACGGCTCTGCCAAACAGGGGTATACCACTGTAGCTAAATCACTTAGGAGCAGATACTCTCTGCAGATAACTGTTTCTATTGCTGACAACTAAACACAGTAAGGGCATACCTCCCGCACATATATTTTCTTATATAATAACATTGTATGATTACAGTAATTGTATATTACCTCTATCACTGTGTTAGTTAACAGTATGTAACTGTAACTGAATCGACAGCTACATATAATATGTAGCTGTAGCTACTTAATTGATTAGCAATTAATAATGATTGATAATTTGATAGCCACACTAAATTGGTGTATTAATATATACAATAGGTATCTTTCTCAAAAGTTACCAAAAAGACTGTCTATTTAAATCTTGTACTGGATCCATAAATATCAAAATATCTAGCCTGTTTTATTATTGGCAGTTGTATCAAATAAAGGTGTGTAGTAATAATTGGATCACTTAAGAACGAATGCTTACAATAAATGACTGTCTTATTACTAACAGCTAGACACCATATGAATATGTCATTGTAACTTCGCTTGAGAGTAAATGTCTTTGACAAGAAGCAGTGTTAACTGCTGTTGCATACAGTGTAGCTATTGAAATAAATGAAAACATCAGGTGGTATAGTATGTTAATATAAGCACATCCTGTCGGTAGTATTCCACAGCAGCATTGGATATAATACTATTAGATACTGCAACTAACGTGGATTGGCTTGAGAACAAGTGCTTTTAGCAGTATGATGTATCTTCCACTTATTTAGATACAGTGTAACAAAAAAGTTTTTAATAAATGAAATCACCAAGTGGTGTGATATGCAGCACTAGTGGACACTGCAGTTATCAATCATTATATTCTAAAACGTTCTTGCTAGCAGCTGAACATCATGTGGAAGTGTAACTGTAACTATCTGAAGAGTAAATGTTTTTAACAGGAAACTATCAGTTTCTATTGCATACAATTGTAGCTATTGAGATAGAGTGAGAACACCAGGTGGTGTAGGATGTTAATACGAACACATCCTGTCAGCAGTATTCTGCAGCAGCATTAGATATAGCACTATTAAGTACTGCAGCTATTGAGTTATAACATTCTAGAGCATTTCTAACACACATAGCATAGCACTAACTGATAGCGTGGAGCTCCTAATTCAAAACCACATTAAATTAGTGTATCAGTATATTCATTAGGTAGCTCTCACATGGATTGACACAGACACTATGTATTTTCATATTGTACTAAGTCCGTAAGTGTCAGAGTGTTTAATCTATTAAATGCAAATCATTATGTTTGGACAAGTCAGGTAGCGGCCATTGTACCGCCGACACGTGTTTCGTCTTTTAAAAAAAACTTTTTCTAGGCAGTACAGAAAAAGGTGTTTCTCCCGGAGGAGAAAGCCAGGGAGTTATCCGACCTAGTCAGGAACCTCCTAAAACCAGGCCAAGTGTCAGTGCATCAATGCACAAGGGTCCTGGGAAAAATGGTAGCTTCTTACGAAGCGATTCCATTCGGCAGATTCCACGCAAGAACTTTTCAGTGGGATCTGCTGGACAAATGGTCCGGATCGCATCTTCAAATGCATCAGCGGATAACCCTGTCACCAAGGACAAGGGTGTCCCTCCTGTGGTGGTTGCAGAGTGCTCATCTTCTAGAGGGCCGCAGATTCGGCATTCAGGACTGGGTCCTGGTGACCACGGATGCCAGCTTGAGAGGCTGGGGAGCAGTCATACAGGGAAGAAATTTCCAGGGCTTGTGGTCAAGCATGGAAACGTCCCTTCACATAAATATCCTGGAACTAAGGGCCATTTACAATGCCCTAAGTCAGGCAAGGCCTCTGCTTCAGGGTCAGCCGGTGTTGATCCAGTCGGACAACATCACGGCAGTCGCCCACGTAAACAGACAGGGCGGCACAAGAAGCAGGAGGGCAATGACGGAAGTTGCAAGGATTCTTCGCTGGGCGGAAAATCTTGTGATAGCACTGTCAGCAGTGTTCATTCCGGGAGTGGACAACTGGGAAGCAGACTTCCTCAGCAGACACGACCTCCACCCGGGGGAGTGGGGACTTCACCCAGAAGTCTTCCACATGATTGTGAACCGTTGGGAAAAACCAAAGGTGGACATGATGGCGTCCCGCCTCAACAAAAAACTGGACAGATATTGCGCCAGGTCAAGGGACCCTCAGGCAATAGCTGTGGACGCTCTGGTAACACCGTGGGTGTACCAGTCAGTGTATGTGTTCCCTCCTCTGCCTCTCATACCCAAGGTACTGAGAATCATAAGAAGGAGAGGAGTAAGGACTATACTCGTGGCTCCGGATTGGCCAAGAAGGACTTGGTACCCGGAACTTCAAGAGATGCTCACGGAAGACCCGTGGCCTCTACCTCTAAGAAAGGACCTGCTCCAGCAGGGACCATGTCTGTTCCAAGACTTACCGCGGCTGCGTTTGACGGCATGGCGGTTGAACGCCGGATCCTGAAGGAAAAAGGCATTCCGGATGAAGTCATCCCTACCCTGATCAAAGCCAGGAAGGATGTAACTGTGCAACATTATCACCGTATTTGGCGTAAATATGTTGCGTGGTGTGAGGCCAGGAAGGCCCCTACAGAGGAATTTCAACTGGGTCGTTTCCTGCATTTCCTGCAAACAGGACTGTCTATGGGCCTAAAATTAGGGTCCATTAAGGTTCAAATTTCGGCCCTGTCAATATTCTTCCAAAAAGAACTAGCTTCAGTTCCTGAAGTTCAGACGTTTGTCAAGGGGGTACTGCATATACAGCCTCCTTTTGTGCCTCCAGTGGCACCTTGGGATCTCAATGTAGTTTTGGGGTTCCTAAAATAACATTGGTTTGAACCACTCACCACTGTGGACTTAAAATATCTCACATGGAAAGTGGTAATGCTGTTAGCCCTGGCTTCAGCCAGGCGTGTCTCAGAATTGGCGGCTTTATCCTATAAAAGCCCTTACCTAATTTTTCATACGGACAGGGCAGAATTGAGGACTCGTCCTCAATTTCTCCCTAAGGTGGTTTCAGCATTTCACTTGAACCAGCCTATTGTGGTGCCTGCGGCTACTAGGGACTTGGAGGACTCCAAGTTGCTGGACGTAGTCAGGGCCCTGAAAATATATGTTTCCAGGACGGCTGGAGTCAGAAAATCTGACTCACTATTTATCCTGTATGCACCCAACAAGCTGGGTGCTCCTGCTTCTAAGCAGACTATTGCTCGTTGGATTTGTAGTACAATTCAGCTTGCACATTCTGTGGCAGGCCTGCCACAGCCAAAATCTGTAAAAGCCCATTCCACACGGAAGGTGGGCTCATCTTGGGCGGCTGCCCGAGGGGTCTCGGCTTTACAACTTTGCCGAGCAGCTACTTGGTCAGGGGCAAACACGTTTGCTAAATACTACAAATTTGATACCCTGGCTGAGGAGGACCTGGAGTTCTCTCATTCGGTGCTGCAGAGTCATCCGCACTCTCCCGCCCGTTTGGGAGCTTTGGTATAATCCCCATGGTCCTTTCGGAGTCCCCAGCATCCACTAGGACGTCAGAGAAAATAAGAATTTACTTACCGATAATTCTATTTCTCATAGTCCGTAGTGGATGCTGGGCGCCCATCCCAAGTGCGGATTGTCTGCAATACTTGTACATAGTTATTGTTACAAAAATCGGGTTATTATTGTTGTGAGCCATCTTTTCAGAGGCTCCTCTGTTATCATGCTGTTAACTGGGTTCAGATCACAAGTTGTACGGTGTGATTGGTGTGGCTGGTATGAGTCTTACCCGGGATTCAAAATCCTTCCTTATTGTGTACGCTCGTCCGGGCACAGTATCCTAACTGAGGCTTGGAGGAGGGTCATAGGGGGAGGAGCCAGTGCACACCAGGTAGTCCTAAAGCTTTTACTTTTGTGCCCAGTCTCCTGCGGAGCCGCTATTCCCCATGGTCCTTTCGGAGTCCCCAGCATCCACTACGGACTATGAGAAATAGAATTATCGGTAAGTAAATTCTTATTTTTTTCTGCTTTCTAGCCTTTGCATACATCTTTTTATATATGCTTTTATGTTTGGCACTTGTATTTATTTTTCTCTATCGTCCTAAGTGGATGCTGGGGTTCCTGAAAGGACCATGGGGAATAGCGGCTCCGCAGGAGACAGGGCACAAAAGTAAAGCTTTTACAGGTCAGGTGGTGTGTACTGGCTCCTCCCCCTATGACCCTCCTCCAGACTCCAGTTAGATTTTTGTGCCCGGCCGAGAAGGGTGCAATTCTAGGTGGCTCTCATAAAGAGCTGCTTAGAGAGTTTAGCTTAGGTTTTTTTATTTTACAGTGATTCCTGCTGGCAACAGGATCACTGCAACGAGGGACAGAGGGGAGAAGAAGTGAACTCACCTGCGTGCAGGATGGATTGGCTTCTTGGCTACTGGACATGAAGCTCCAGAGGGACGATCACAGGTACAGCCTGGATGGTCACCGGAGCCACGCCGCCGGCCCCCTCACAGATGCTGAAGCAAGAAGAGGTCCAGAATCGGCGGCTGAAGACTCCTGCAGTCTTCTTAAGGTAGCGCACAGCACTGCAGCTGTGCGCCATTTTCCTCTCAGCACACTTCACACGGCAGTCACTGAGGGTGCAGGGCGCTGGGAGGGGGGCGCCCTGGGAGGCAAATGAAAACCTTTAAAAAGGCTAAAAATACCTCACATATAGCCCCAGAGGCTATATGGAGATATTTACCCCTGCCTAAATGTACTAAATAGCGGGAGACGAGCCCGCCGGAAAAGGGGCGGGGCCTATCTCCTCAGCACACGGCGCCATTTTCTGTCACAGCTCCGCTGGTCAGGAAGGCTCCCAGGTCTCTCCCCTGCACTGCACTACAGAAACAGGGTATAACAGAGAGGGGGGGCAAAATAAATGGCAATATATCAATATAAAAGCAGCTATAAGGGAGCACTTAATCATAAGGCTTTCCCTGTCATATATAGCGCTTTTTGGTGTGTGCTGGCAGACTCTCCCTCTGTCTCCCCAAAGGGCTAGTGGGTCCTGTCTTCGTATAGAGCATTCCCTGTGTGTCTGCTGTGTGTCGGTACGTGTGTGTCGACATGTATGAGGACGTTATTGGTGTGGAGGCGGAGCAATTGCCAAATATGAGGATGTCACCTCCTAGGGGGTCGACACCAGAATGGATGCCTTTATTTGTGGAATTACGGGATAGCGTCAACTCGCTTAAGCAGTCGTTTGCCGACATGAGGCGGCCGGACACTCAATTAGTGCCTGTCCAGGCGCCTCAAACACCGTCAGGGGCTGTAAAACGCCCCTTGCCTCAGTCGGTCGACACAGACCCAGACACAGGCACTGATTCCGGTGGTGAAGGTGACGAATCAACCGTATTTTCCAGTAGGGCCACACGTTATATGATTTTGGCAATAAAGGAGATGTTACATTTAGCTGATACTACAGGTACCACTAAACAGGGTATTATGTGGGGTGTGAAAAAACTACCAGTAGTTTTTACCGAATCAGAAGAATTAAATGACGTGTGTGATGAAGCGTGGGGTGCCCCGATAAAAAACTGCTAATTTCAAAGAAGTTATTGGCTTTATACCCTTTCCCGCCAGAGGTTAGGGAGCGCTGGGAAACACCTCCTAGGGTGGACAAAGCGCTAACACGCTTATCAAAACAAGTGGCGTTACCCTCTCCTGAGACGGCCGCACTTAAAGATCCATCAGATAGGAGGATGGAAAATATCCAAAAAGGTATATACACACATGCAGGTGTTATACTACGACCAGCTATTGCGACTGCCTGGATGTGCAGTGCTGGGGTAGTTTGGTCAGAGTCCCTGATCGAAAATATTGATACCCTGGACGGGGACAATATTTTACTGTCGTTAGAACAAATAAAGGATGCATTTCTTTATATGCGTGATGCACAGAGAGATATCTGCACACTGGCATCACGGGTAAGTGCTATGTCCATTTCGGCCAGAAGAGCTTTATGGACACGACAGTGGACAGGCGATGCGTAGAGGAGTTATTTGGGGTCGGTCTATCGGATTTGGTGGCCACGGCTACGGCCGGGAAATCCACCTTTCTACCTCAAGTCACTCCCCAACAGAAAAAAGGCACCGACTTTTCAACCGCAGCCTTTTCGTTCCTTTAAAAATAAGAGAGCAAAGGGCTATTCATATCTGCCACGAGGCAGAGGACGAGGGAAGAGACAGCAACAGGCAGCTCCTTCCCAGGAACAGAAGCCCTCCCCGGCTTCTACAAAAGCCTCAGCATGACGCTGGGGCTTCGCAAGCGGACTTGGGGGCGGTAGGCGGTCGTCTCAAAAATTACAGCGCGCAGTGGGCTCACTCGCAGGTAAATCCCTGGATCCTGCAGATAATATCTCAGGGGTACAGGTTGAAATTAGAGACAGAGCCACCTCGCCGTTTCCTGAAGTCGGCTTTACCAACATCCCCCTCAGAAAGGGAGACGGTTTTGGAAGCCATTCACAAGCTGTATTCTCAGCAGGTGATAGTCAAGGTACCTCTTCTACAACAAGGGAAGGGGTATTATTCCACTCTTTTTGTGGTACCGAAGCCGGATGGCTCGGTAAGGCCTATTCTAAATCTGAAGTCCTTGAACCTGTACATAAAGAAGTTCAAGTTCAAGATGGAGTCACTCAGAGCAGTGATAGCGAACCTGGAAGAAGGGGACTTTATGGTATCCTTGGACATCAAGGATGCGTATCTCCACGTTCCAATTACCCCTCACACCAGGGGTACCTCAGGTTCGTTGTACAAAACTGTCACTATCAGTTTCAGACGCTGCCGTTTGGTTTGTCCACGGCACCTCGGGTCTTTACAAAGGTAATGGCCGAGATAATATTTCTTCTTCGAAGAAAAGGCGTATTAATTATTCCATACTTGGACGATCTCCTAATAAGGACAAGGTCCAGAGAACAGCTAGAGATGGGTTTAGCACTATCTCAAGAGGTGCTAAAGCAGCACGGATGGATTCTGAATATTCCAAAATCCCAATTAATGCCGACAACTCGTCTGCTGTTCCTGGGGATGATTCTGGACACAGTTCAGAAAAAGGTTTTTCTTCCCGAAGAAAAAGCCAAGGAGTTATCTGACCTGGTCAGGAACCTCCTAAAACCAGGAAAGGTGTCTGTACATCAATGCACAAGAGTCCTGGGAAAAAATGGTAGCTTCTTACGAAGCAATCCCTTTCGGCAGATTCCATGCAAAGGGATCTGTTGGACAAATGGTCAGGGTCGCATCTTCAGATGCACCTGCGGATAACCCTGTCGCCGAGGACAAGGGTATCCCTTCTGTGGTGGTTGCAGGAGGCTCATCTATTGGAGGGCCGCAGATTCGGCATGCAGGATTGGATCCTGGTGACCACGGATGCCAGCCTGAGAGGCTGGGGAGCAGTCACACAGGGAAGAAATTTCCAGGGAGTGTGGTCGAGCCTGAAAAAGTCTCTTCACATAAGCATTCTGGAACTAAGAGCAATCTACAATGCTCTAAGCCAGGCGGAACCTCTGCTTCAAGGAAGACCGGTGTTGATCCAGTCGGACAACATCACGGCAGTCGCCCATGTAAACAGACAGGGCGGCACAAGAAACAGAATGGCAGAAGCTGCCAGGATCCTTCGCTGGGCGGAGAATCACACTGTCAGCAGTATTCATCCCGGGCGTGGACAACTGGGAAGCAGACTTCCTCAGCAGACACGACCTTCACCCGGGAGAGTGGGTACTTCATCCAGAAGTTTTCCACATACTATTAAACCGTTGGGTAAAACCAATGGTGGACATGATGGCGTCTCGCCTCAACAAGACACTGGACAGTTATTGCGCCAGGTCAAGAGATCCGCAGGCAATAGCTGTGGACGCGTTGGTAACACCTTGGGTGTACCAGTCCGTATATGTGTTTCCTCCTCTGCCTCTCATACCAAAGGTATTGAGGATTATACGGCAAAGAGGAGTAAGACTAGTGGCTCCGGATTGGCCAAGAAGGACTTGGTACCCGGAACTTCAAGAGATGGTCACGGACGATCCGTGGCCTCTACTTCTGAGAAGGGACCTGCTTCAGCAGGGTCCTTGTCTTTTTCAAGACTTACCGCGGCTGCGTTTGACGGCATGGCGTTTGAATGCCAGATCTTAAAAGGAAAAGGCATTCCAGAAGAAGTCATTCCTACCTTGATAAAGGCAAGGAAGGAAGTCACCGCGAAGCATTATCGCCGTATTTGGCGAAAATATGTTGCGTGGTGCGAGCAGCGGAGTGCTCCGATGGAGGAATTTCAACTGGGTCGTTTTCCTACATTTCCTGCAATCAGGATTGTCTATGGGTCTCAAATTGGGATCTATTAAGGTTCAAATTTCGGCCCTATCAATATTCTTCCAAAAAGAATTGGCCTCAGTCCCTGAGGTCCAGATTTTTATCAAAGGAGTACTGCATATACAGCCTCCTGTGGTGCCTAAGGTGGCACCGTGGGATCTAAATGTAGTTTTAGATTTCCTCAAATCCAATTGGTTTGAACCACTAAAGAATGTGGATTTGAAATATCTCACATGGAAAGTGACTATGTTACTGGCCCTGGCTTCGGCCGGGAGAGTATCTGAACTGGCGGCTTTGTTTTATAAAAGCCCTTATTTAATTTTCCATTCGACATAGGGCAGAGCTGCGGACGCGTCCGCATTTTCTCCCTAAGGTGGTATCAGCGTTTCACCTGAACCAGCCTATTGTAGTGCCTGCGGCTACAGACGACTTGAAGGACTCCAAGTTGTTGGACGTTGTCAGAGCCTTAAAAATATACATTTAAAGGACGGCTGGAGTCAGAAAATCTGACTCGCTGTTTATACTGTATGCACCCAACAAGTTGGGTGCATCTGCTTCTAAGCAGTCGATTGCTCGTTGGATTTGTAACAAAATTCAACTTGTACATTCTGTGGCAGGCCTGCCACAGCCTAAATCTGTTAAGGCCCATTCCGCAAGGAAGGTGGGCTCATCTTGGGCGGCTGCCCGAGGGGTCTCGGCATTACAACTCTGCCGAGCAGCTACGTGGTCAGGGGAGAACACGTTTGTAAATTTTTACAAATTTGATACCCTGGCAAAGGAGGACCTGGAGTTCTCTCATTCGGTGCTGCAGAGTCATCCGCACTCTCCCGCCCGTTTGGGAGCTTTGGTATAATCCCCATGGTCCTTTCAGGAACCCCAGCATCCACTTAGGACGATAGAGAAAATAAGAATTTACTTACCGATAATTCTATTTCTCGGAGTCCGTAGTGGATGCTGGGCGCCCATCCCAAGTGCGGATTATCTGCAATACTTGTACATAGTTATTGTTAACTAATTCGGGTTATTGTTTAGGAAGCCATCTTTCAGAGGCTCCTCTGTTATCATACTGTTAACTGGGTTTAGATCACAAGTTGTACGGTGTGATTGGTGTGGCTGGTATGAGTCTTACCCGGGATTCAAAATCCTCCCTTATTGTGTACGCTCGTCCGGGCACAGTACCTAACTGGAGTCTGGAGGAGGGTCATAGGGGGAGGAGCCAGTACACACCACCTGACCTGTAAAAGCTTTACTTTTGTGCCCTGTCTCCTGCGGAGCCGCTATTCCCCATGGTCCTTTCAGGAACCCCAGCATCCACTACGGACTCCGAGAAATAGAATTATCGGTAAGTAAATTCTTATTTTTACTCTGTAAACACTCAGTTTGTTTTTAGTGCTATATTGTAATAAATGTAAAAATTGTTTTTATATAACTGCCTAGTTGTACATATGGTTTTTGCACCAGCGGTCGCTTTCTATTACCTCATCCTTTGTTTATATATATATATATATATATATATAATATATATATATATATATATATATATTATATATATATATATATATTATATATATATATATATATATATATTATATATATATATCTATATATTATATATATATATCTATCAATAATTCCACTAGGTGGAAGGTGCACTCTCGCTAAAATGAATGAAGTCCGTTCATAAAAAAATACTTTTATTGGAAAAGTCAAAAAGCCTTATATGTCGACGTTTCGGTCCGTATGACGAACCTTTCTCAAGACTAGTAACTCTTTAGTTTAACATCGTTCATCAATTCTTAATCATGTGTCTATAAGATAAACAAAGTACAGACAAATTCACATATACAGGGAACTAAGCCTCCCAGGCCAAATAACATCTGATCAACAATACACAGTGTGTTTAACTCTATGAATTCACCATATCACCCTATTCGAGTGTGTGAGACCAAGCCAACTTATATGAATATATCACCGTCACCTGTGACATAGCCACTCAAATTCCTTTCACCATATAATGTAAACAGCTCACCTAAGATCAGATTAATGTCATCAACAACTTTCTAGCACAAAAAGGGTAGCAATTCCGGACACAGCCATAAGTGTCATAGATGTGTATAATATTAGATATACATCTGTAAGTCAAATATAAACAATAGATTATACTGATGGTAATATGGAAATCACTTGCTTATACATAATTAGAAAAAATCACAAACATACCTGATCAAACAAATCCTGCTACCATGCTACAGCTACAGGGTCACGGAAAGTGAAGCGTGCTGCATAAATAAACAAAAACTGCATCTGTATATCACTTAGATGTAAGCTCAATACCTGGTAAAAGTATGCAAAGTGTAACACTTACATAGGTGGAGAGAGGAGCGGAGCGGAGCGTCCCTGTGCTGCATACCAAATGACTGTACTGGGACTGCTATTTAAATGTCCCAGACCGGAAATAACCGGAAACATCATGTGCAACATACAAAAGCTTCCTGCCACTACAAGATCACAGCCCATGTACCACAAAGGGCTCTCAAATGCCCCGCAAACACAATTTACTCACAGCTCGTCAACCTCCGCCGCCTGGAGCCACAATCTATTGCGGCCGCCGTGCTTTGAACGCTCCTCCGGCTGGACGCGGCCCTCGTGCGTTCCACCTGCCGGAAATGCGTTCCAATGGAGCGGAAATGACGAGGAAATGCACCCGATAAGTGGTGCGAATCACATAGCTCACAAAATAAACACTGAATAGGTTCCGCCTAATATAGTGCTCGGAAAATTCTACACAGGTGACAGGGAGAGGAAATACGTAGAACTCCAGAATTCGTGTATCCTAAAATTCTATTTCGGATACTCTTGGAAAATAATATACAATCCGCTATATTCAGATGCTTCGGCCTGGGAGATAGTCCTTACAGACAAACATCACATTAATGGACTATTACAAACAAAAATTACAAACAAAACTTACTGTATACATATATTGCCACAAAGGAACCATTGATACCCAATAATCTTAGGTTACCTGTCTGAACTCAGAATTAATATGTAGGATAACTCTATGCAAATAAATTGCAGAAAGCGAGTATAACTGATTACATAAATATCATCACGTAATATAATATATGATTGGGAGAACTAAACGATTTATCCCCCCAATTTTTTTTTACAGGTATCAATAGTCCCCAAAATTCATTAGTGGATGTACATGTATACAAGAGGAATAAAATGGTTCTTTATTACAAAAAAACATTAAATGGATTAGACTCATTAAGTCCTCTGGGTGCGACCGTGTCCAACCGATGTATCATATAGCTTTCACGTCTCTTCAACAGCAGGGACCGGTCGCCACCAGTAGGACATGGTGGAATCCAATCAATTAATTTACATTTTAAACTGGCAACTTGGTGTTTCGCTGTTAGAAAGTGCCGTGCTACCGGTTTATCCGTTTTGCCTGTGGCTAATGCAGTATGAATCGAGGATCGATGATTAGCCATCCGATCTCGAAATGGCCGTGTAGTCAGCCCAACATATACAAGCCCACAAGGGCACTTGAGGATATAAATTACATGGTCTAACCGACAATGTAAATGATATCTTAACTTGATCACCTTACCAGAGTGAGGATGATAAAACACCGGACCAGTCAACATGGATCTACATGTGGTGCAGCTACCACACGAGTAGCTGCCTGGTTTTGACTGCATCACTTGGAATGGAGTCAATTCTTTTTTTGGGAACATAGTTGGGCGCATCAATAGTTGTCTGAGGTTCGCGCCTCTAGACAATGTAAATGATATCTTAACTTGATCACCTTACCAGAGTGAGGATGATAAAACACCGGACCAGTCAACATGGATCTACATGTGGTGCAGCTACCACACGAGTAGCTGCCTGGTTTTGACTGCATCACTTGGAATGGAGTCAATTCTTTTTTTGGGAACATAGTTGGGCGCATCAATAGTTGTCTGAGGTTCGCGCCTCTACGGTAAGCTACCATAGGTGTCTTCATTTTAGAGAAAGGAAGATTGACATCCGAGGCTACAATCGGCCAATGTTTCCTTAGTGATTTCTTTATAGTAGTTGTATTATCAAACTGTGTTGGAAAAATCATGCGGTCTGCATTTTTATTAGACTTACTCTGTTGACCTGAAAAGATATTTGTTGCTCTATTTAGGCATTTGGCCAATGTTCTAGGTGAATATCCTCGGCTCAAAAATCGAGAAGTCACCTCTGAGCATTGTATATTTCTGCGATCTGGTTCAGAGTTTATACGCATAATTCGTAAATACTGTGAAATCGGAAGGCTTTCTTTTAAAGCCGGAGGATGAAAACTGTCTGCCTGTAACAGCAGATTACGATCTGTGGATTTACGAAAAACAGTAGAGATGAAGCCTACATCTGTTCTAATGACGGTGACATCAAGAAAATTAATTTCGGTAGAGGAGGAGGTATGCGTCAAGCGGATCGGGCTATCTAAAGCATTTAATTCATTGACCATACAATTGAACTCAGATTCAGTACCTGGCCAAAGTAAAAAGATGTCGTCTATGAATCTACGGTAAAAAATTATCTTATGGCCATAGATAGGTAATACATGTGTGTTCTCATAGTCAGCCATATAGAGATTGGCATATGCAGGGGCCAAATTCGACCCCATTGCAGTCCCTGCAATTTGCATAAAGTACTTATCTTTGTACAGAAAATGATTTTGAGTCAATACTAATTCAGTGAGTTCTAATATGAAATCAATTGGAAATTCAAGATTCTTAACTTTCAACAAATTTTTCTTAATAGTGTCAAGCCCTAAAACCTTGGTCCATCCACCTGGAAGGCCCATTATAGCAGCGGAGGGTTCTATATTGCAACCACTAGCTATTCTAGTGGATAGTATTTTACAACCATTAGTATCAAAAACTGGAAGTTACCTAAAGGACACTGGTGACTTTTTGACTCAGTTACATAAGATCCAGGTAGATGATGAGAATTTGATTTTGGCATCCCTAGATGTATGTTCATTATACACGGTAATTCCGCATCAAGCAGGGCTTGACACTATTAAGAAAAATTTGTTGAAAGTTAAGAATCTTGAATTTCCAATTGATTTCATATTAGAACTCACTGAATTAGTATTGATTCAAAATCATTTTCTGTACAAAGATAAGTACTTTATGCAAATTGCAGGGACTGCAATGGGGTCGAATTTGGCCCCTGCATATGCCAATCTCTATATGGCTGACTATGAGAACACACATGTATTACCTATCTATGGCCATAAGATAATTTTTTACCGTAGATTCATAGACGACATCTTTTTACTTTGGCGAGGTACTGAATCTGAGTTCAATTGTATGGTCAATGAATTAAATGCTTTAGATAGCCCGATCCGCTTGACGCATACCTCCTCATCTACCGAAATTAATTTTCTTGATGTCACCGTCATTAGAACAGATGTAGGCTTCATCTCTACTGTTTTTCGTAAATCCACAGATCGTAATCTGCTGTTACAGGCAGACAGTTTTCATCCTCCGGCTTTAAAAGAAAGCCTTCCGATTTCACAGTATTTACGAATTATGCGTATAAACTCTGAACCAGATCGCAGAAATATACAATGCTCAGAGGTGACTTCTCGATTTTTGAGCCGAGGATATTCACCTAGAACAGGCATTCCCAACCACGGTCCTCAAGGCACACTAACAGTGCAGGTTTTAGTGATATCCAGGTTTCAGCACAGGTGACATAATTAGTAGATCAGTTATTTTGATGTGAACATCTGTGCTGCAGCCTGGATATCACAAAAACCTGCACTGTTGGTGTGCCTTGAGGACCGTGGTTGGGAATGCCTGACCTAGAACATTGGCCAAATGCCTAAATAGAGCAACAAATATCTTTTCAGGTCAACAGAGTAAGTCTAATAAAAATGCAGACCGCATGATTTTTCCAACACAGTTTGATAATACAACTACTATAAAAAAATCACTAAGGAAACATTGGCCGATTGTAGCCTCGGATGTCAATCTTCCTTTCTCTAAAATGAAGACACCTATGGTAGCTTACCGTAGAGGCGCGAACCTCAGACAACTATTGATGCGCCCAACTATGTTCCCAAAAAAAGAATTGACTCCATTCCAAGTGATGCAGTCAAAACCAGGCAGCTACTCGTGTGGTAGCTGCACCACATGTAGATCCATGTTGACTGGTCCGGTGTTTTATCATCCTCACTCTGGTAAGGTGATCAAGTTAAGATATAATTTACATTGTCGGTTAGACCATGTAATTTATATCCTCAAGTGCCCTTGTGGGCTTGTATATGTTGGGCTGACTACACAGCCATTTCGAGATCGGATGGCTAATCATCGATCCTCGATTCATACTGCATTAGCCACAGGCAAAACGGATAAACCGGTAGCACGGCACTTTCTAACAGCGAAACACCAAGTTGCCAGTTTAAAATGTAAATTAATTGATTGGATTCCACCATGTCCTACTGGTGGCGACCGGTCCCTGCTGTTGAAGAGACGTGAAAGCTATTGGATACATCGGTTGGACACGGTTGCACCCAGAGGACTTAATGAGTCTAATCCATTTAATGTTTTTTTGTAATAAAGAACCATTTTTTTCTCTTGTATACATGTACATCCACTAATGAATTTTGGGGACTATTGATACCTGTAAAAAAAAATTTGGGGGATGAATCGTTTAGTTCTCCCAATCATATATTATATTACGTGATGATGTTATTTATGTAATCAGTTATACTCGCTTTCTGCAATTTATTTGCATAGAGTTATCCTACATATTAATTCTGAGTTCAGACAGGTAACCTAAGATTATTGGGTATCAATGGTTCCTTTGTGGCAATATATGTATACAGTAAGTTTTGTTTGTAATTTTTGTTTGTAATAGTCCATTAATGTGATGTTTGTCTGTAAGGACTATCTCCCAAGCCAAAGCATCTGAATATAGCGGATTGTATATTATTTTCCAAGAGTATCCGAAATAGAATTTTAGGATACACGAATTCTGGAGTTCTACGTATTTCCTCTCCCTGTCACCTGTGTAGAATTTTCCGAGCACTATATTAGGCGGTACCTATTCAGTGTTTATTTTGTGAGCTATGTGATTCGCACCACTTATCGGGTGCATTTCCTCGTCATTTCTGCTCCATTGGAACGCATTTCCGGCAGGTGGAACGCACGAGGGCCGCGTCCAGCCGGAGGAGCGTTCAAAGCACGGCGGCCGCAATAGATTGTGGCTCCAGGCGGCGGAGGTTGACGAGCTGTGAGTAAATTGTGTTTGCGGGGCATTTGAGAGCCCTTTGTGGTACATGGGCTGTGATCTTGTAGTGGCAGGAAGCTTTTGTATGTTGCACATGATGTTTCCGGTTATTTCCGGTCTGGGACATTTAAATAGCAGTCCCAGTACAGTCATTTGGTATGCAGCACAGGGACGCTCCGCTCCTCTCTCCACCTATGTAAGTGTTACACTTTGCATACTTTTACCAGGTATTGAGCTTACATCTAAGTGATATACAGATGCAGTTTTTGTTTATTTATGCAGCACGCTTCACTTTCCGTGACCCTGTAGCTGTAGCATGGTAGCAGGATTTGTTTGATCAGGTATGTGTTTGATTTTTTCTAATTATGTATAAGCAAGTGATTTCCATATTACCATCAGTATAATCTATTGTTTATATTTGACTTATAGATGTATATCTAATATTATACACATCTATGACACTTATGGCTGTGTCCGGAATTGCTACCCTTTTTGTGCTAGAAAGTTGTTGATGACATTAATCTGATCTTAGGTGAGCTGTTTACATTATATGGTGAAAGGAATTTGAGTGGCTATGTCACAGGTGACGGTGATATATTCATATAAGTTGGCTTGGTCTCACACACTGGAATAGGGTGATATGGTGAATTCATAGAGTTAAACACACTGTGTATTGTTGATCAGATGTTATTTGGCCTGGGAGGCTTAGTTCCCTGTATATGTGAATTTGTCTGTACTTTGTTTATCTTATAGACACATGATTAAGAATTGATGAACGATGTTAAACTAAAGAGTTACTAGTCTTGAGAAAGGTTCGTCATACGGACCGAAACGTCGACATATAAGGCTTTTTGACTTTTCCAATAAAAGTCTTTTTTATGAACGGACTTCATTCATTTTAGCGAGAGTGCACCTTCCACCTAGTGGAATTATTGCTGTTTGAGTGGACCTAACCGGGTTCATTAGGAGCACCCGCAACGCTGGAATTAATGAGATGAGAGTGCAGGATCAACGTGGATATATATATATATATATATAAAATGTAACAAAAATGACAGCACTCTATGTCCATAACACTGAGTTCTGGTGCAAGGTCCTGGTAATTAATATAAACACTCACTACTTCCACAATAGAAAAAAGAATTAGACCAGCACTCACGTTTAGTAGGTGAAAAAAAGGGGTTTTATTCCTGACAAACCATCTGGATATAACCCACTGCTACAGTCCGCCCGACAGCCGTTTTAACGCTCTATGGTTTTCATAGACTATATTCACCAGGGCAAGGGGCACAGGCCGGATTTGCTAAAATCTGTTTAGTATAGGCCCGCAGTACCCAGTGGTGAAGTCCAGCAGAGGGGATAAGGCTCTGACCGGTAGCCTTATAAATGAATTTTGTGAATGTACACACACTTTGTTAAATGCACAAAGTTAATAACAATATTGGCTAAAATTACCTACAGGTTGTGTGTATAAGTTGTATATGAAACATAAATGCATTCTGTACTTAAACTTGAGTCCCATCACCATGATATCTCAGTATGGTATGCAATTATTTAAAAATACAGAAAAATACGATATCCAAAATACTTCTGGTCCCAAGCATTTTGGATAAGGGATACTCAACCTTTGTGTAGATATATAGATAGATAATTATATATATATATATATATATATATATATATATATATATATATATATATACTAGTCCAGTGCAGCTTTATTGTGATAAATGTGATTTTTTTTCACATTTGACATGTTTTTTTGAAAATTTTTTCTTTTTTCTCCCTTCCCCCTCTTTCTCTTTTTTTTTGGGGTAGTGCAATAAGGTTCGCTCCGTGAGGGTTTATAGCCTTTTTAATGACTATTTTTCTATTTATTTTTCATCTATTTTCCTTATGGATTGTTGTCTACTATTAGGTCAAGATATGTGTATGAGACTTATGCATGGATCCATGTTATTGTAATATGGACCTATGCATAATCTATCTATATGCACATTTGATATATATGGAACAGGTTTTCCTATGTGTATTTCTATTTTGTCATGAGTATACACGCCCGGACACTATGGAGATATTCCCTGTGTCCTCACATATTAATAAATCCTCTGAGAATCACCAATGATATGGATTTAATATCTATTACCCATCTATCAGCGCTGATATGAGAACTGCCGCGATGCTGCCAAATCAGCACACATACAATACTCATAGATGTGTGAGTACGCAGTGGAACGCATACGCTTCCGGGATCGGGAGCGGATATGCGTTCCACAGACAGGAAGTGATGTTGCCGGAGGGAGACGCGGCCGTGAGCTGAGTCCCCGGCGTTCTAGGTCTCAAAGAAACAGCTGATGGCGGCGGTGGAACGCACGCCAGTCAGCATGAGGAAGTGCTGGACACAGGGAGGACATCCGTGGCTAAAGGTGTGTATACAGGTGTAATGGGGATATGCTAAGTGTTATAACTTGATCACCCACACATGTGTATCTTTTAATGGTTAATATGTATTTCACTCTGATTGGTTTTTATTGAAGTGGTGGGTGGGCACATACTGGGTTTATAAGTTTGTCCGTTCCACTGTATAATTATCCTGACAAAGGTCCAAGTGAGGACCGAAACGTCGATGCTCTGTCTGACATGATATTCAAATAAATTACCACTATAATGAAGACTGGTGAGTGCTCCCATTTCTCTTCGTCTATACAATTTACTGGTGATTCTGTTTAAGATCCCCAGTTTTGGAAGGCACCCCAGCAGAAAATTTGAAAACGTGAGTGTGGACCAAACGTTTGATATATTGTCTCACAAGGATATCCTTGTGATTAACATGTCCTGCACCCGTTATGCACTTTCATGAAGCTTATTTAGTTTATATGGACTTATGAATATATTTTCCATTTGGAATGGACGGATTTGACTCAGATATCTTTGTCTATAAGGAGGACAACCCCTTGGATTGAAGTACTATTGTCTAAGAGACTTTACTCTGGCCTTTTTGCTGCCCTCTTTTTTCTTGTATTTTTATTCCCTATTTTTATTTTTATTTTATTTTTTTCATTTTTTGTACTTTTGAAGCTTTCTATATATATAACCTATTTCAGTGGCATAGACTAAACTGGGTGAGGTTTTTGGTCTAATAGCGTTGTATTTAATGGAAGGTTTGGTGTCTGCAGATCTTTTATTCTCAGCTGAACATGATTTACTAGCATTAACAGATGATGATGCAGAACGTGTGCTTTCTGAATTCAGTGACTTTGGGGGTCTACCAGCAGAAAGTGCTATAGACACCTATCATAAGTTGCTGAATTTAGAAAAGAGAGAGACAGATCTTCTCCTGCATGGACAATTTCTGTCTGACTACTACCGAAAAAAACAAATTCCCCGGGGCTTTCGCCTTAAAAATGTGCCTACAATTGGTAGAAGTAATCCAGTATTCTGTAGTAAATGGTGTTCAATTCTCAACAAATGCTCCTTTGATTTACTCCTACTTGTTATTGAGGAGGTGGGAGCAGATTTGAAAAAGGTGCGGGGTGAATTAGCTCTTTGTAAACCAAAAGCCATTGAGACCCTTCAAGGTGATCTATCACAACAATGGGTAACTAAATTGAAACAACAAATAGATAAATATCGAAAAGAATTGGTTACTTTTAAAAGAACAAAATTAGAGAAGGTTGATCGAGATTACAAAGATCACAGGGTCTATAGATGGCTAACGGGAAATGAACAGTCTTCTTCATACAGATTTAGAAATACTAGATACAGACAAAACCAAGCACAATTTGATAGAATCTCTTCTTCGGAAAGAGACTCCTCCGACTCTCAAGCTAGTGTTAAACCACCTCTCCCACGTGCTAGTACCCGAGCCAAACCAGGGGGGCAGTCTTTAAACGCTGAAGGCCCCACCTCAGGCGGGGCAAGCACAAAAGAGAAAAAGAAACAGAACAAGAATCAGAAGGGTCAGTGATAAACTTGTCGACTCATAAACTTACTGAGGCCGAGAGGAGCTTATTATCTAAGGGATTGAGTTTCATCCCAACTCCGAAATTTTATGATTTTGGTTGGTCTGTTGACAAGTATAAACTGAGTCGTAAACTTAGACTAGTAGAAAAATTTCAGCAAACTGATCCATTACCAATGGAGATCAGTACTTTTAAGAAAAAGAGCACATATGACCCCCAATCATACAACCCGAGTATCAAAACCTTCACGCGGATGCTGGATCATGGTATAAGGGACTCTATGAAAAGACAAACAAGAGTCAGATACAATCTGAGTCCTCTAGAGAGGAAAGCGATAGGTGAAATTAAGAATAATTCACTTATCACTGTGAGACCGGCTGATAAAGGTGGCGCTGTGGTGATTTTGGATACCTGTGACTATGAGGCAGAAGCGTATAGACAATTAGCCGACCAGGAAACATATAGACTTCTTACATGTGATCCCACTATACCCTTCAAAAACCAATTGGATTCACTGCTACAAAGTGCTTTGAATAACAATTGGATAGATGAGGACATTTTGGCATTCCTTGAGACGGATTTTCCAATCTGTCCAATTCTTTATCTACTACCCAAAATCCATAAAACGTTAGACAGACCTCCGGGCCGGCCTATAATCTCGGCACGCAATTCATTATTTTCACCAATAGCACAGTTTGTGGATAGTTTTCTACAGACTTGTGTTAAACAGACTAAAAGCTATGTACGAGATACGGAAGATTTCCTAAGATTATTGAAACCCATGCCTCATGAGTCACAGGATATCCTGGTCACCATGGACGTCACCTCACTCTATACCGTAATCCCACATGGAGCGGGTATAGAGACAACCAAACGGGCCTTGATGGATAAACACAGAGGGATGCCTCCCATTGACTTCCTCATTGAGTTACTCAGACTGACTCTGGTTAATAATTATTTTTCTTTTCAGGGGCGGTACTATCTCCAAACGGCCGGGACCGCGATGGGGAGTAATATAGCGCCGTCTTACGCAAATCTGTTCATGGATGCCTATGAAAATGAAAACATCATCCCGCCGTTTGGAGATAGTATCGCCTTTTATCGTCGTTTTATCGACGATATATTTTTGATTTGGACTTCTTCAGAAGAGTCCCTACTAGCTATGGTAGAACATCTGAATCACCTAGACTCCCCTATTCGCTTTACCATGCAGTATCACAGAGAAACTATCAATTTTTTAGATGTAAGTGTCTACGCCACTGAACTGGGTTATGGCTATAAACTTTTCAGGAAAACGACGGACCGAAACACCTTATTGCACTTTGGGAGCCATCACCCTGGCCCCTTAAAACAAAACTTACCGATCTCTCAATTTTTGAGAGTCTTACGCAACAACTCTAATGAAGAGATGGCTGAAACTCAACTCGTGGAAATGAAGAATCGGTTTTTGGTGCGTGGCTACAGTCTACAAATCATCAATAGATGTCTAAAGAAAGCAAAAAGAATTTTCCATACAGGAAACAACAAGAAGCGTAAGGTCATAAATCCTTTTGTGGTCACCGCCACATTTGATACAGCTGGTCCTAGTATACGGAAGGCCCTAAGGGAGGTCTGGCCCGTAGTCAAGACTGATCCGATGCTGACTAAAAAATTACCAGATAAGCCATTGATGAGCTTTCGACGAGCACTAAACCTGAAAGACATCCTTATGCAACCAGACAGAGCATCTCCAAAACCTCCAGTGATGTGGCTTCAACCAAGAAAGATGGGTTGCTATAGGTGCATTAATTGCACAACATGCAGGAGCATGATGACTGGTGAATTCTTCCACCATCCCCATACTGGAAAGAAGATACACATACGACACAGGGTGACATGTACCACCGATTTTGTGATATATATTCTTATATGCCCCTGTTCCCTGATATACGTGGGAAAAACAATACGCCCATTCCGAGAGAGGATGGCGAACCACCGTTTATCTATCAGGTCTGCACTGGAAAATGGGAGCTCCGATAAGCCAGTTGCTAGACACTTTGTGGAAGCTCGTCACTCATTGGCATCATTAAGGAGATGATTATTGATCGAGTGGACCAACCGAGGAGGGGCGGTGACCGTGGTAGAATGCTTCTAAAATGTGAAGCGGGTTGGATTTATCGACTGGACACCATACGACCTAAAGGCCTAAATGATGGCATCCAATACAGTGTGTTCTTGAATTGATAAGGAATTTTTAAACTTCAATTCATATATATTGTTTTCATTATTTTTATTTTTTCACATTTGACATGTGTTTTTTTGAAATTTTTTTCTTTTTTCTCCCTTCCCCCTCTTTCTCTTTTTTTTGGGGTAGTGCAATAAGGTTCGCTCCGTGAGGGTTTATAGCCTTTTTAATGACTATTTTTCTATTTATTTTTCATCTATTTTCCTTATGGATTGTTGTCTACTATTAGGTCAAGATATGTGTATGAGACTTATGCATGGATCCATGTTATTGTAATATGGACCTATGCATAATCTATCTATATGCACATTTGATATATATGGAACAGGTTTTCCTATGTGTATTTCTATTTTGTCATGAGTATACACGCCCGGACACTATGGAGATATTCCCTGTGTCCTCACATATTAATAAATCCTCTGAGAATCACCAATGATATGGATTTAATATCTATTACCCATCTATCAGCGCTGATATGAGAACTGCCGCGATGCTGCCAAATCAGCACACATACAATACTCATAGATGTGTGAGTACGCAGTGGAACGCATACGCTTCCGGGATCGGGAGCGGATATGCGTTCCACAGACAGGAAGTGATGTTGCCGGAGGGAGACGCGGCCGTGAGCTGAGTCCCCGGCGTTCTAGGTCTCAAAGAAACAGCTGATGGCGGCGGTGGAACGCACGCCAGTCAGCATGAGGAAGTGCTGGACACAGGGAGGACATCCGTGGCTAAAGGTGTGTATACAGGTGTAATGGGGATATGCTAAGTGTTATAACTTGATCACCCACACATGTGTATCTTTTAATGGTTAATATGTATTTCACTCTGATTGGTTTTTATTGAAGTGGTGGGTGGGCACATACTGGGTTTATAAGTTTGTCCGTTCCACTGTATAATTATCCTGACAAAGGTCCAAGTGAGGACCGAAACGTCGATGCTCTGTCTGACATGATATTCAAATAAATTACCACTATAATGAAGACTGGTGAGTGCTCCCATTTCTCTTCGTCTATATATATATATATATATATATATATATATATACTAGTCCAGTGCAGCTTTATTGTGATAATAATTTCTGCATTGCCTAGGACTGTGTGTGCTTGTATCTGCTGTGTGGTTGCACTCTGTGTTTCCCAGATATAACTCACCATATTCTGTACCCCAAGGGACTAGGTGCGTCTGGGTCTCATAATATAGTGCTACACAGTATTTATCCAATACGTATATTCTACTGTGTATTCAGTCACATAATATCGGATTTATTCTCTGGTATTGTACTCTGTCTGGCTTTATCGTACTAAGTCGCTCTGTTGTTGCATTCTCATATAGTGGCTAACAGGGCAGTAAATCAGTGGAAGCCCCTGCATCATGCGCCAAGGATTTACCATAGATGGAAGTGTTATTTGATAGTCTGTGTACTAATTGTCATACACCTCCCAGTCAGCCCGAAGCTCCTGCATCTACATTGGAGCCATCCTGGGCTGCATTCACCAACCTCCTGGGTACTCTGGTGAAATGCCTAGTGCCCCCTATGGGACCACTGGTGCCACTGCCACCACATATTGTCACTATGTTTAATTCGCCTTGGGCAGAAAATGTGTCTAACCAACTGCAGCAATTAAACCAGTCTCTAGTTAGACATAAATCTACACCAGGCCACTCCTGTGTCTCTGGGTCCTCTAAGCGGGCTGCTTCCTCCTCCCAATCCACAAACTTCTCTGCTGTCTCATCTGAAGAGGAGGAGGAGCATACGTTCCTGTCAGACACTGAATCCTGTGTTACTGATCAAAATTCTCCCATGCAGATTGATGTCCCTGACTTAGTGCCTACTATTAAGCATATCCTTCAAATCACTGATGAGGATTCCACTAATTTGGCAAAGAAAACTGATAAGTTTAAACAGCAGACAGTGATTAAAATTATATTTCTCTAGCATCCATAAGGAATAATGGGGGAATCTAGTACGATGGGTATAGAAGGGGTTCAGAGGAGCCGGTGCATTTTATATTTCTTCAACTGGGTGTGCTGGCTCCTCCCCTCTATGCCCCATCCCACAGGCAGTTTAGAAAAAAGTGCCCTCAAGAGAGGATGCGCACTCTGTAAGCTCCAGTGACTTTTCTTCAGTTGCTTTTTAAATCTTTGTTTTTTTTGTTTGCTGTCTGGGCAACAGCATACCTGCACCGTGGGAGTTAGGGGGGTCACTGTCACCGGCCTTGCGAGGTGTCAGAGCCTTTTCCTTGCTGCAGGACCACCGTCCTGAGAGATTGTTGTACAGCAGGACACTGCGCCTTTGCGGTCACAATCGCAGTGCGCCGCACAACCCTAGCGATAGCCTTAAGGTGACATCAGTGGTGAGTACTAACCGGGGGCCCTGCTAGAGGGGTCCCCTGGTTAATGGTGCGGCAGAACGAAGGCGGGGCATACGGGACCCTCCTGGGGGGGGACCCACTGTAGCCCCCTGTGTACACTATCACGCGGTTGTGAAAACAGGTATTTATATTGTTTTACACCAAAAGGAGTAATTTGCCAGTATAAATAAGTGTATAGCTCTGGCGCCATTGCAGGGGGTGGAGCTACCTCAGGGCGGGACCAGCGGCTTCTTGGTACCTTCCTCTGTTTCAAGCAGCAGGCACACTGCTCCTCCAACATTCCAGATATATATAGGGGTGTTAGAAAGTGGTAGAGCAGCTATTATACTTGTAAATAGAGTCCTCATAAGGAAAAAACACTGGTGTTCCATTGAGTCACAGTATAAAGTTACAGCCTGCAGGCCCTGAGTCTGCTAGGCGTGGTGTGCTGGTCATTTTCTCTGGGTCTCCTCACATACCAATCAAGGGCAGGTTTGCTTGTACAGTGTCTGTGTGTTGTGTGTGAGAGTTTGTTTCCTGTGAATATGGTAAACACCATTTATGCACATGCAGATTCTACCCCCCCCCCCCCCCCCCCTTTCTCCTGAACAATGTTGCAAGTCCTCACAGGCTTGTGAGGAGGCTGGGGGGGGAGGAGCAGCAGCCATCCTGGTTAAACTATGGTGGACATGTTCTTTCAGCCCTCCGCAAATAGTCATAAGACACAGCGACTGCAGCAGGCTGTATAGCAGACCTGGCTGCAAGAGGACGAGTACTGACCCTCCTCCCTAGCTCAGGGCCACACACGTGGGCTGCGTGCTTACTCTCAGTAACTGATGAAGAGGGACAGAAGGAGTGGGAGGAGATGGACCCTATTAATGAGGATTCATCTTCTGCACAAGGGCTTGAGCCCCTCATAATTGCAATCAGGGATGTGTTAAAACTCCCAGTAGAAGATGATGCAGTAAACCAGTCGTTTATCTCCACACAGAAAAATATACATTATGGTAAGAACTTACCGTTGATAATGGTATTTCTCCTATGTCTACAGGTTTCCACAGGATAACATTGGGATATGATGATGCAACAGCGGATTGGCACCAAATGATCACAAGCTTTCTGGCCTCCCAGGATGCAACGGGCTCGTCCATATATTCTCGCCCACTGGCTGAGTCAAATCCGTTGTTTCCAAAGCATTTAGGCAGGAGCATTATGTAGAACCCTATTCAGGCGAGAAGAACACACATGCACACCCTTCCATGCAAGAGGGAAGAGGTTAGTGAGTATAAAGATTCTCAAATCAGGTGCGTCAGGGTGGGATCCCTGTGGACATAGGAGTAATACCGTTATCAACGGTAAGTTCTTACCATAACGTGTATATTTCTCTGGCAGGGTCCACAGGTTATCCACAGGATAACATTGGGACTTCTCAAATCAATTTTTAGTGGTGGGGACGCTCCTGATTAGATAGGAGAACCTTTCGCCAGAATTCAGTGTCATGAGAGGCAAAGGTATCCAAGGCATAATGTCTAATGAATGTGTTAATGGAAGACCATGTGGCTGCCTTACATATCATGCCCATGAAGGACCTACCTTACGTGTAGAGTGAGCAGACACATTAGCCGGAACAGGGAGATCAGCTCGAGTATATGCTTCTGAAATCGTCATTTGACGCCATCTTGCTAGCGTCTGTTTAGTAGCAGGCCATCCCCTTTTGTGAAATCTGTAGAGAATGAAGAGAGAATCTGTTTTTCTGATGGCACTGGCACGATCTACGTAGATTCTTAATGCACGGACTACGTCCAGCGACGCTTCTTCCGCAGAAAGTCCTGATACCTGAGAAACCGGGACTAGAATTTCTTCGTTAAGGTGAAACTTTGAGACCACTTTCGGAAAATAACCAGACTTAGGGGGTAATTCCAAGTTGATCGCAGCAGGAATTTAGTTAGCAATTGGGCAAAACCATGTGCACTGCAGGGGAGGCAGATTTAACATGTGCAGAGAGAGTTAGATTTGGGTGGGGTGTGTTCAATCTGCAATCTAAATTGCAGTGTAAAAATAAAGCAGCCAGTATTTACCCTGCACAGAAACAAAATAACCCACCCAAATCTAACTCTTTCTGCACGTTATATCTGCCTCCCCTGCAGTGCACATGGTTTTGCCCAATTGCTAACTAAATTCCTGCTGCGATCAACTTGGAATTACCCCCTTAGTTCTGAGAACTGCTTTATCTGGATAAATAAATCAGAAAAGGAGACTTACACGACAGCGCTCCTAAATCTGATACTCTTTTAGCTGATGTCATGGTCAGTAAAAAGTGAACTTTATCTGTCAACCATTTAAGATCCACTTTCTTAAGTGGTTCAAACGGAGCCCCTTGAACATACAGTCAATGCTGATACTTGAACTCTCAAGGAAGCCACCTTCAAACCCTTATCCATTCCTGCCTGAAGGAAATCTAAGATTCTGGATACTCTGAAAGATCTTGGATTCATACTTCTTTCACTGCACCAATGAATATAGGTTTGCCATATTCGGTGATAAATGCAAGCTGAGGAGGGTTTCCTGGCTCTGAGCATAGTTTGAATTACCTGTTGTTAAAAACCTCTTGACTTCAGGATAGAGGTTTCAACAGCCACGCCATCAAAGACAGCCGATCCAGATGCCTGTGATAACAAGGGCCCTGCATTAGTAGATCTGGACATTGAGGGAGCAGAATTGGAGCATCCATTGACATTCTCTGCGGATCTATGTACCAATGCCTTCTGGGCTAAGCCGGAGCTATTAGAATCATGGCACCCTTTGCTTGCTTTATTTTCCTCACCACCCTGGGTAACAGAGTGATTGGAGGAAACAGATATGCCAGATGAAAGTCCTATTTCACTGACAGTGCATCCACAAGGATCGCTCTGGGGTCCTTTTTTCTTGACCCGTATATCGGAACTTTGTTGTTCAGACGGGACGCCATGAGATCTATCTCTGGCAACCCCCATTTGTCTACTAGAATCTGAAATACTTCCAGGAGTAGAACCCATTCGGTTGCCCGAATGGTGTGTTGACTGAGAAAGTCCGCTTCCAAGTTTAGGACTTCTGGAAAGAACACTGCGGACATTGCTGGGAGATGGAGTTCTGCCCACTTTAGTATGTGATTTACCTCCTTCATTGCTTTTTGGCTGCGAGTTCCTCCCTGATGGTTGAGGTACGCTACTGCTGTTGCATTGTCCGAGCGGAACTGGACTGGTTTTACTTGCAGAATGTCCTTTGCCTGAATAAGTGCCATGTATATGGCCCGAAGTTCTAACCGGTTTATTGGCAGGCAACTTTCTTCTGTGGTCCACTGTCCTTGGAACCATAATTTTCCGGACACTGCTCCCCAGCCTTGTAGACTGGCATCCGTTGTCATGATCTCCCAATCTGATATCCAGAAGGGTCTCCCCTTGTCTAGATGGGATGTCTGTAGCCACCAGGCTAATGTCTGTAGCCACCCGGCTAATGACCTTTTTACCTTTACTGGAAGTACCATAATTTGTTTCTTTATTGTCTGATGTACTCCATTCCATCTGGTCAGAATCAGACGTTGCAGAGGTCTTAAATGGATTTGTGCATATTCCACCATGTTGAATGTTGACACCATCAACCCCATCACTCGCATCGCTGCGTGAATTGATATCATTTGATTGTGCAACAATTCCTGAGTCGTCATCTGCACCTTGGATATCTTTTCCAAAGGTAAAAATATTTTCTGCTGACTTAAATCCAATACAGCCCCCAAGTGAATCATCCGTTGTGACGGAATTAGAGACGACTTTGCCCAATTTATGATCCATCCATGTTTCTGTAGACAACTTATTGTCTGTTGGAGATGGCTCAATAGCAATTCCTGGGATTGTGCAAGGATTAAAAGATCGTCGAGGTATGGAAAAATCCTTATCCCCTGCTTGCGGAGATAAGCTGCCATAACCACTATGATCTTGGTAAATACTCTGGGGGCTGTTGCTAACCCAAATGGTAAGGCCTGAATTTTAAAATGTTGCGAGAAGATAGCGAACCTGAGGTAACACTGATGGGACAATGCTATAGGCACATGCATGTAAGCATCCTTTATATCCAGAGATACCATGTAATCCCCCGGTTCCATGGGCAAAACTATGGAGCGTAATGTCACCATGTGGAACCTTGGGACACAAATATATTTGTTTAACATCTTGAGATTAAGAATGGGCCGAAATGACCCATTTGGCTTCTGGACCAAAAATAGGTTGGAGTAAAAACCCTGCCCCCATTGTGCCGTGGGTACTGGAATAATTACCCCGGACTGAAGCAATTTCTGAACTGCTTCTTGCAGGGCCCTGGCCTTCACATCTATATGAGACTGTCTGGTGCAAAAAACCTTCGAGGAGGCTGCTACTTGAAAGGTAAAACATAACCCAGAGATACCACATCTGGCACCCAAGCATCTGTTGTCGACTGCTGCCATATGTATGCAAACTGAAGAAGTGTGTCCCCTACCTTGGAGTCCCCCAGTTGAGGCCCGCACCATAAGGCTGATGGTTTCTGTTCTGGTTTGGAAGCTGGAACTCTGGTGTCCTTTTGCTTCTTTGCTTTACCAGACTTATTGTTCTGGGTTTGCTTTGATTCATTTTTATCTTGTATTTTACCTTGCCACTTAAATGGCCAAAATCCCGAACCCTTAGGCTTAGGGTTTTAACTGGCAGGAAACCTTGACCTACTTGGATTCTGCTTCTGACTCCAGAATATCTGTCAGTTCCTTACCAAAAAGAATGTTCCCAACAAAAGGGAAAGCTTCCAGAAACTTCTTGGATTCTGAATCAGCTTTCCATGTACGTAGCCAAATTACTCTGCGAGCAGCTACTGTTAAGGCTGATGCTTTAGAAGCAATCATACCCATATCCATTGCTGCTTCTTCTAAGAATAGTGCAGCCTCTTTCATATGGGCTATATGGGACTCCTGCTCCCTAGTATGTGCTGAGAGCCCGTTTTCCAGTTCTTCAGCCCATTCAACTACCGCTTTTGCCATTCAGTCCATAGCCGGCCTTATGACTGCCCCTGACAGAGAAAATATGTTTTTAAAAAAACCCATCCACTCTTCTGTCTGTGCCATCATTTAATGACGTAGATGGCATAGGTAAGATAGATTTTCACACTAATTGAATGACGTGCGTATCTACCTTAGGAGGTACTTCTCTTTTTAAACAGTCCCCAGTTGGAAAAGGGTAGTAAGAATCCCATGTTTTTTTGGAATTCTATATTTCCTATTGGGTGTAGCCCAAGGTTCCTCCATAATTTCAGTCAGTTCCTCTGACCCTGGAAACTCAACCCTAACACTTTTGGGACGTTTAAACACAGGTGACTTAGTTTTTATTATTGGCTCAGCGGAATCCTCTCGAGACAGAATAGCCTTCATTGCTCCAATTAACTCCGCTATATCCTCTGAGCTGAAACCTTCCATTTGTTCTCCATATGGTGAAGTAGAGTACTTGGAGCTATCCTAAACTGATGTATCATACTGTGTAGCCTGTGAATTTGATGATATATTTACCCTTGGTTTATCAGCTTGTTGATTTGTAGAAGCTGTTGGGGCTAGACCATAAGATGGGAGCTGCATGTATGGGTTAATAGTGTACCCTACTCCTGAGGTTGGAGCTGTAGGGACCAACCTGTCAACTATGCTGGATAAGATTTGTGCAAACCTAGCCCAAGGTGGATCTATTTGTTGTTGAACAGGGTTCTGCCGTGCAATCTGCTGAAACGCAAAACAATTTGCACATAACCCATCATGTGCCAGATGCTGAGTTGATAACCCCACCTTACAGGATAAACATGTTATGAGTGTTGGTGTAACTGTTAATGTAACCTCGTCACCTTTGCCGCTCTTAGACATGCTAAACAATCCGCTTTTCACAGTATACTACACAATCTGTGACTGTAATCACTTTACTTGTATAAAAGTGTTATCAATCTGACCCAAATCCAAGCACCAGCATTGAGGCTCAGAAGAAACCACTGACAAACATATATAAACACACTAGCAGTCAGTGACATGTTATATATTAGTCATATATTTGTCATATGAGCTTATCAACTACGAACACATTTCAAGTATGTAGAAGTACATTTACTGCATTCTGTTCTATACAGTTATTTAACGTATTCAGACGCATTGCGAAGAAAACCACAGTAATGTACAAACTCATATGCAATAGGCACTAAACTTATCTATTCATACTGACAAAAAGTAGATAGAATTTTAGTACTGTATAACCCCTACTCCATAGAGTGGGATACAGGGAGACTCACCCCACTTCTAGGATCGATCAATACGTTAGCGAACGCTGAGTGGATCCAGACGCTACTAGTGTACACTGCCGCTCCGGTAACTTTTAGTGGACACAGACGCTCAGTGAACTCTAGTGCATGCAGACGCTCGTGTCTCTTAGCGGTAAACCTTAGTGTACACAGACGCAGCGGCCGATGCTGCGGCCGAGACCTCTCGTGGTGGCGTCTGAGACTGAAGTGAGGCAATCAGTTCATGGCGGGAGACGCGTGGAAACTGGTCATGAACTGGGGGGAGGGGCGTCCAGGAGAGCGTCTGACTCCCCACTGCTGACATCAACCCTAGGGATCGCAGCCTCAAACTAATCCTGGTGCCTTATGATCCCTAAAGCCTAGCGCTGGAGCACCCGTGGTGGCGGCGCGCCAGCTACTGTTTGGTAGTCTCCTCCCAAACAGTGCGGCTGTGTCCGTATTCCCCTTCTAAGCGGATCCAATGCCTTACCTTATTCCTGTGCTCCGACCACAGCCTGGTAACGTCTACTGGAACTGCTAGCATATCCGACACAGACGCCCGTCGAGACAGAACTTGTACCGTGGGTAAGCGTTGTTGCGACCCGGTGGAGAGTTGTTGGAGCTACTTTTTCCAATATGCGTGTAAGACGCTGTTAGGAAAGATCACTCAAAACAATGTAGTAAGACTATAAAAATAAAATAATAATGCTTAGGGCTGCCAAACACAGCAGCCCTGTGACCATGGTCCGGCTCTTGCCACACCAAACCTGATTTGACTGAGCCAGTGGGCGGGAATATATGGACGAGCCCGTTGCATCCTGGGAGGCCCGAAAGCTTGTGATCGTTTGGTGCCAATCCGCTGTCGCTCCATCATATTCCAATGTTATCCTGGGAACCCCCAATGAGAAAGGTTAGCGTCGCTTTCTCTAATTCTAAGGAATTAGATGATATGTTTAAAGTTGACTTGGATAAAAAATTACTTGTGGCCAGACGCTTCATAACACTTTCCCATTTTCTCCTGAAGGTAGGAAAAACTGGTAAGATCCTCCGGCTGTTGACGTCTCTGTCTCACACCTGTCTAAAGAGTACAATGAAGTCATTCAGGATACTGCACGCGTCCTGTGCGACTCTATTAAAGAGAGAGACGCTATTAATGTGAGTAGTACTGCCATGGCAGTGTCTGTGCGCAGAGCTTTATGGCTGCGCCAGGGGATAGCGGACACAGATTCCAAGCGTAGTGTGATGTATTTCCCTATCTCAGGGAAGTGGCTATTCAGGGTTGAGTTGGTTCCATGGATTTCCAAAACTACTGCAGGGAATTCCATGTTTCTCCCCTCTGGGACCCCACCGGCTAGGCGTAACTACCTGGGGCCATCTACTCAGTCCTTTTAGACAGCTATGTTTCGATCTTGATCCAGAGGCGACTCAAACGCTGCATGTTGCCCCAGAGGTAAGGCAAAAAGCCAGCAACTGCAGGTTCTCAGGAACAGTTCAGCTTCCACTAAGGCCTCAGCATGACTGTGCCCGCCCACCACGAGGGGATCTCGTGGTGGGAGCTCATCTGCGTCACTTAAGCCACATCTGGGAAAGTTCCTGCAAGGAGTCCTGGGTACAGGACCTCATTTCTCAGGGCTACAAGTTGTATTTCGACTGTGCCTCTTCCCCACCGATTTTTTTCAGATCAAGCTTAACCGCTTTGGAGGATACGCGTGTTATGCTGCAACAGGCCATCCTAAAATTGGATTAGTACCGAGTCATTGTTCCAGTGCCACTTCAACAGGGCAAGGGTTATTACTCACAATTGCTAGTGGTACCGAAACCAGGTGGTTCGTTAAGACCCATTTCAATCTGAAATCCTTAAACCCTTACTAGAGGTTTTCGGGTTCAAGATGGAATCCTTGCAAGTATTGATGGCGGGTCTCAGGAGTTCATGGTCTCCCTGGATATTAGGGACGCCTATCTCCATATCCTGATTTGGCCACCTCGTCAGGCTTACCTGAGGTTTACCCTGCTGAACAATCACTACCAGTTCAAGGTGCTACACTTCGGCCTGTCCACAGAACCGAGGGTGTTCACTAAGGTGATGGCGGAGATGATGATCCAATTTAGGGTCCTAGGGGTCAATATTGTCCCTTACCTGGACGATCTTCTCATCAAGGGAGCTTTTATTGCTCCATGTAGACCGCACTATCCAACTTAGGTCACACCATGGGTGGATTCTCAATTTAAAGAAGTCCCACCTGGAGCCAACTCAGCGGGTCATGTTCCTGGGAATGTTGCTGGATACTGTGGCCAGAAAAGAAGGCTCCATGCCAGAACATTTCAATTGGATCTCCTGAGCAAGTGGTCTGGATCACATCTTGAAATGCACCGGATAATACGGCTGTCACCTCAGGCCAGGATTTCCCTCCTCTGGTGGCTGCAGTCCTCCAACCTACTGGAAGGCTGAAATTTCAGGATTGGATCACCTCACGACGGATGCGAGTCTGAGAGGATGGGGAGCTGTCACCAAGGGGGCTCAGTTCCAGGGCAGGTGGTCAGCCCACGAATCCCTCCTTCCGATCAACATTCTGGAACTTCGGGCGATGTACAATGCTCTGATTTAGGCCTCTCCTCTGTTCAGAGATCACGCGATCCAAGTACAGTCGGACAAGGAGGAACAAAAAGCAGGGCCTGCATGCGAGAAGTGTCAAGGATACTCATCTGGGCAGAAAGGAATGTAAAAGCACTGTGCGCAATCTTCATTCCGGGAGTAGGGGGCTTTACCATCAGGTGTTTCAGCTGATCATCAACCGGTGGGGCTGTCCACAAATAGACATGATGGCTTCTCGACTCAACAAGAAGCTTCGTTGATATTGCTCACGAACCAGGGACCCTCAGGCGAGGGCAGTGGATGCACTGCCATCTCCTTGGCCTCACTGGCTGGTCTACCCGTTTCCTCCGATTCCATTGCTCCCAAGGGTGCTCAAGCGAATCAGGAAAATCCTTTTCTTGTAGCCCATAAGGAATATTGGACTGCATTGACTTTCTGCAGGTTATCTCTTCTATGGTTACCTGTTCAGCTGTTGCTGTCTTGTTACCAGCCGTTGCTGATTGTTTTATGTTTGTGGTGTGCTGATGTGTAAATCTCACCACTCGTTATGTTCCTTCTCTCAAGTATGTCCTTTCTCCTTCGGGCACTATTTTACCTCTAACTGCCTGTGGGAGGGGGCATAAAAGGGAGGAGCCAGCACACCCAGTTGAAGAAATTTAAAGTGCACCGGCTCCTTTGGACCCCGTCAATTTCCATCATACTAGATTCCCCCAATATCCCTTATGGACTACGAGAAAAGGATAGGTATTTAAAATCCTATTTACCCCATTCTGATCATCTTGTGGACATCACACGGTCTAATCCAGGGAAGAAACCCTCTGCCAAAACAGGCCTTGGCTCACTATACTCTCCTTGCAGAGTTATGTAACAAATGGGAAACTCCACCGCCGGGGGATTCTAACGTCACCTGCCTCGTGGTGTCGTCCAGTCTGTCTGTCTCACCACTGTTACCTCACTGATGGAGCCGACAGATAAGCGTGTGGAGGGATGTCTTACTGGAGCCATTCATAGACCCACTATAACTGCCTCCTGTGCTGCAAAACGTATTGAGGCGTGGGTTCAGGCATTAGAGGAAGAGCTGCCTGACAATATATCTGACAATGCCAGACAATAACCTGTCTCACATTGCCACCGTTGCCTATTACATTCAGGAGGCGTCCTCTGAGGTGGGTGTATTGGCAGCCAAGGCGTCGACCATGTCTGTATTGGCAGCCAAGGCGTCGACCATGTCTGTCCTGGCTCGCCGCATACTGTGGTTGAGGTCTTGGAAAGTGGACCTGGACTCCAAAACGTCCTTGGAGGTACTCCCCTTCACTGGGGACTTTCTGTTTGGGGAAGACCTAACTAAAGCAGTGACTGAATTAGCAGCCGCTAAGACGGCATTTATCGTCACTACTAATTCTTCTGCATAGAAGGCAAAAGGTATCACTTTTTATTCCTTTTGCCCTCAACGGAAAGCAAAAGGTCAGGCATACCTGAGCCAATCTCGTGCTCCCAAAACCACAAAGCCCAAGGCGAAACAATCCTGTGCAGCCCGTCAGCCTGCTTCAAATCATGACATACCTGCTGCATGTCAGCGCGGACCTCCCTCTGGGGGATCCCAGGGTGGGAGTCCGACATCTACAGTTTGCCCAGGTCTGGTTAAAGACCACTTCAGATGCATGGGTACTGGAAGTTGTCTCACGGGTACGCTGTCTCATTCAAGAGACGTCCCCCTCGCCAGTTCTGCACTACAGCCCTCCCTTCGGATCCACTGAAGGTGCCAGCTCTACAAACTGTGGTGAGTTCCCTCCTGAGTACAGGAGTGATTGTGCCAGTACTTCAGTCCCAGAGTGACAGAGGTTATTACTCTACCCTGTTTCTGGTCCCTAAACCCAATGGGTCCTTCCTGGACTATACCAAATCGCAAATAACTGAACAAGTTTGTGAGAATTCCCGGGTTTCGTATGGAAACACTGCGCTCTATTGTGCTGACTATGGAACCCGGAGACTATATGATAACGCTATATATATATATATATATATATATATATATATATATATATATATATATATATAGGATGCATATTCCTATTGCCAATTCGCATCAGCAGTTCCTGCAGTGTGCAATTGGCAACCTTCACTACCAATTCCAGGCTCTGCCATTTGGACTGGCTATAGCTCCTCTGATCTTTACCAAGATCAAGGCCCAGCTCAGTCACCAGGGAGTCAGAATCCTGCTGTATTTGGACGACCTGATGATTCTGGCAAATTCCCACAAAGTCCTCCTCAGTCATCTGCAACTGACTGTAACCTTCCTGCAAGCTTATCAATTGGAAGAAGTCCTCTCTGGTCCCAGCTCAGAGCATGGCGCCCCTGGGGGCACTCTTGGACACGCACAGTCTCTGTTTCTGTCTCCAGAAAAAGTCCTGAAGCCTCAGGACAGGATACGATGCTTCATTTGTCACCTCAGAGTGTCGATACACTTGGCGATGCAAGTACTTGGCCTGATGGTGCCGGCCTTCGACATGGTAGAGTACGCTCAATTTCTTTCCCGCCCATTACAGAGGTTTCCAAGTGGGATTGGCCTACCTCATCGGATCAGCTCTCACATGATTTCTTTGATTCCGGAGGTTCGTCTGTCGTTGACCTTGTGGCCCCTACAATTAAGCAGGGGCCGTCTCTTCTGGATCCCCGACTGGGTACTGTTATTATTATTATTATTATTATTATTATTATTATTATTATTATTATCCTTTATTTATATGGCACCACAAGGGTTCTGCAGCGCTCGATTAGAGTACACAAACAGATAAGAAAAACAGTAAAACAGCAACTTAGTTGAAGACAATAAAGGACAAGTATAGGGTAAATACAGCAGATGACACTGAAATAAGTATCAGGTGATAGAAAACAATGGGATTTGGTGCAGTTGAAGATTATTAAAGTAAGAAAAGGAAAAGCACATGAGTGAAGAACACCCTACTCGTATGTAGTATCTTGGCAAGACCCTGAAAGGTGACACAAGTAGGAGATGTATTCGATAATTTTCAGCTATCTCTTTATATTCAAATAAACACTGCTGGCAAACTAATTAGTAGTCACGCTGTAGTATAAAAAAATAATAATAATAATAAAAAAAAAAAAAAAAAATATATATATATATATATATATATCAGTAATAGCGGAACGGCAATGTCGTATAGCGCCCCCAACAGGGGGATGCAGAGGTAGGGACTTATGTATAGGGGTGTGGCTTGCCTAACCATTAGTGGCATTTTTGGCCATCCCATTTTCTTTTGTTAAATTATTTCAAATATTCTAATGAATCCAAAATCTAATTGCTATTAAATATGGAATAAACAATGCTGTATGCCAATTCCTTTGATCACTTTAAAGTTATCTCTGTGAAAAACATGTTTTTTTTTTCTTTAGTCATGGAAGGATACCAACAGATTTGTACACATCTATCTATACTGTATAACAAAGCAAATATAACAAACTGCTTTCTAGTATGCAAAGCATAACATATTAGGCAGAGATGATTTTGGTGGGTGTGTCTTTTCATTTTGACTATTACAAAAATTAGACCCTTTTCTGCAAGGGCTGCACACTCTATACCCATAGTGAATATGGCACCATGTTAAGGTATAGATTACAATTAATGATTTAATGGTGTACTGTAATGTTGCTAAGTTGTAGCTTTTATTTTTGACAGACATTTGTTGTTTTCCATTTTTGCAGAATGTGTATGTGAACATAAACCGTATCATGTCAGTTGCCAATAGGCTTATGGAATCTGGACACTATGCTTCACAACAGATCAAGCAGATTGCCAATCAACTGGAGCAGGAATGGAAAATGTTTGCAGCTGCTTTAGATGAGCGCAGCACATTGCTAGATATGTCTTCTGTATTTCACCAGAAAGCTGAGCAGGTGCGTGAAAGACCTCAAGGTTTTTTTTAGTTTTGTTAAGATGTCTGGGGTTGTACACCGTTACTGTACATCTTTCTTCTGGTTCTTGATGCACCTTGAGCATAGATGAAAAATACACTACTTTATTTTCCCCAAAAAATTAACTGACAAAGCGTCTCAGGAGTGTTTGGCATCTAAACTTTCTAAAACTGCTCTTATAGAATTGCTTTACTTTGAGATAATGCTGAAGCCAGATTATAAGTCTTAACGTATTGTGTTGAAAACCTTTTGGATTCTAAAGAGGGATAATGAACTACCTTTCATACTACGTCTACATTTCAGCATATGCTCTGAAAATGCAACAGAACATGCAAGCAGCATTCATAGATATTAGGGGATGTAATCACATCACCGGCGGTCGGGATCCCACCGGTTAGTATACAGACGCTGGAATCTCAACCGATAGAAATGCAGACAGACGTCATGCCGACTGACGGGGCTATTCTCACTCGTGTTTTGACCACGACACCCATAGAATGGGAATAGAACCTGCGGCGAGCCATCGAGACCGCTGTGTGGCAAGCCTGCAAGGGGCTTTGTTGCTCTCACCCCCACCTCTTCGACGCCGGCATTCTGGCGGCCGGAATACCAGCCTTGGGATGCTGACTGCCGAGATCCCAGCCGCCGGCAAAACATACCCAACCCATTATTAGCACTGTTCTCTTCATTTACTCTGCCTGCACAGACCAAATAAATCCATTAAGAAGTCGCTAAACACAGATAGGTCCAATGTTCCACTTGAATAAGATTTTTTTGTAAAACTTAAGTTATAATTTCCCACCGTTAATCATAACTTATTATTGATGCATATCATAGCAACAAGAAATTATTTTTTTAGTAGTATGTATAAAACCATAGAAACACGGGCAGCCTGTGTTTTGCGAAGAAGAAAAAGTAAAGTGATTGCCTACCTATGGCATTCTCAAATGGGCTTTGTAGCCTACAGTGACTAGTGCCATCAAGCCAAGCTTTTCCAAGCTTGAATCATTTGCCATTTTTGCAATCCCCATAGAAACCTAAGAGACTACAATTTCAAGCAATACTCAAGAAACTGCAATAAATATCACAATATGAAGCAGTATCTTTTTAATATAGTAAATACTGCTGATTATGCAGCAATTCTTGTTTGGAGAATTGGCCATAAAATTATTTTGATACAGTGGACCCTACGAGGGAGATTCAAATGTTTAAAAAGTCAGTTGGTGGTCAGACACCCAACCGACTTTTCAAACATTTGAATTCCACCCTAAGTATTTATTTAATTACACACCAGGCCATGATCAGTGTAATCCCACAAAGTATGACTGATATGCTCTTCGTTAGAATTTTAAACTATTTGAGTCACCATGCTTTTTCATGTTAATTACCCCTTGCTCGTGGAAAGTTGAATGAATACTTAATCTATTTATTTAGATTTTATTTAGATTATTAAGCTGTAGAGCAAGAAAGGGGTGTGGGTTGATACATAGTGTCTAGTTAGACAGTCAATAGATAGACACCATATGTTAGACAAGACATTAGGTCGACAGGGGCAAAATGTCGACATGAAAAAAGGTAGACAGGGTCAAAAGGTCGACATGAAAATGCTCGACACAAAAAGGTAGATACCATGTTTTTTGCATTTTTGTGGCTTGTGTGGATAGTTTGGTCATCTGGAACCCCCAATTGTAGAATGGCTTCGCTGGCCACACTTCGGAGTTGTTGAGGTTGAATGTCCATTGAGTTCAACCTATATTATAAATTTTTTTCTTTTTTTTAATCTTAATTAAATGCTGTATCCTTGAATATTTTTTTCCCGCTAGGAATTTATTTAATCCATTTTTAAACTTATTGATTGAGTCCACCATTACTACCTTTGGCAAAGAATTCCAAATCTTTACTGTTCTTTCTGTGAAGAACCCTTTTCTCCGTTGTGTATGGAATTTTTTTCCTTCTAACCTCAGGGGGTGTCCTACGTAGTGTTTTTTTGATAAACAAATCGTTTGATAAATCCTTGTATTGTCCCTTAATGTATTTAAAAATATTAATAATGTCTTCTCTCAGTCGCCTCTTTTCCAGTGTAAGCAAATGTTACCTTTTAAGTCTTTCCTCATTATCCAGTGCCTCTAACCCCTTAACCAGTTTGGTGGCTGGCCTCTGAACCTTTTCGAGTTCCAAGATATCTTTTTTTTTTTTTTATAGTGAGGTGCCCAGAACTGTACACAATATTCCAGGTGTGGCCGCACCAGTGATTTATACAGTGGCAGGATTACACACTCATCCCTTGTCTCCATTCCCTGTTTAATGCATGCTAACACCCTACTTGCTTTTGTTGCTGCATTTTGACATTGCGTATTGCTACCAAGTTTATTATCGATGAGCATAACCAAATCTTTTTCAACTACTGTTAATCCCTACATGTTCCCCATTTAGTTTATAGGCTGCCTAATTGTTCTTAGTCCCAGAGTGCATAACTTTACATTTGTCTGTATTGAACCTCATTCTCCATTTATCCGCCCAGACCTCAAGTCTAGATAAGTCATTCTGTAGAGACGCAACATCCTTGTCTGAATTAATTACTCTACATAGCTTAGTATCATCTGCGAAAATTGACCCTGTGCTTTCCAGTCCCTCTCCTAGGTCATTGATGAATATGTTAAACAACAATGGTCCGAGTACTGAACCCTGTGGTATTCCACTGAGCACTGAAGCCCATTCAGAGTACATCCCATTAATCCCCAATAGCTGTGCCTTATTGAACAGCCTATTATTCACCCAAGTACAAATAGTGTCCTCTACCCCAAGCTCCCTTAATTTTAGAATTAGCCCCTTATGTGGAACTTTGTCAAAGTCCTTAGCGAAGTCCAAAAAGTTCAAATCCACTGCATGACCATGATCAATATTATCGCTCACTTTCTCGTAGAAGCTTGTTAGGTTAGTTTGACAGGACTGTCCTTCACAAAACCATGCTGATTCCTAGTAATAACGTTTGAGGTATCCAAGTACTCAAGTATGCTGTCCCTTGATATACCTTCTAGTAATTTCCCCACTATAGATGTCAAACTTACCAGTCTACAGTTACCGGGGTGAGTTTTAATGCCCCTTTTAAATATTGGGACTACCTCTGCTATACGCTAGTCCTTTGGTATCATTCCTGATCTAATTGACTCTGAAAATCAAATATAGGGGTCTCGATATCTCTACATTAAGTTCCATAAGAACCCTGGGGTGGAGATTTATTTATCTTCATTTTACGTAGTCTCTCCAGGACTACTTCCTCGCTTAATAAAGTACCTAGCATCAGGTCGTTCTCGTAGCTTATGTTATGCTTTACTCTCGTCAACCTGTCCTCATTCTTGAATACTGATGAAAAGAATTTATTAAATAAATCCGCTTTATCCCTATTATCATTAATCAAGACATCCAACTCGCCCTTTAAAGGCCCAATATTCTTCCTTTTTATCCATTTACCGTTTATGTACTCTAAAGAAATTTTTGGGGTTTGTTATACTCTCCTTTGCGATTTGTTTTTCGTTTTCTTTTTTAGTAGCTCTGATTTCTTTTTTGCATTTTTTGTTACATTCCTTGTAGAACTGGAATGATTCTACCGTTCCATCAGACTTAAATGCTTGAAAGCACGCCCTTTTTTGTCCATTTGTTCCTTGACCATCTTATTAAACCATATTGGTTTGAGTTTCCTAATTCTGTTTTTGTTGACTTTGAGAATATACAAATGAGTGTACTTATTGAGCGTAGTTGTAAAAACATCCTGCATTTCAGCAGTATTCTTACCATGCAATACAATTTCCCAATTGGTGTCTTTCATTGCTTGTTTCAGCAATATGAAATGAGCTTTCTTAAAGTTAAAAGTTTTAGTTAGACCCTTATATTGTTGTTTTTGGAAGCTGATATTGAATGTGATCATATTGTGATCGCTATTTCCTAGGGTCTCCCCTACTTTAGTATTTGATATTATTTCCTGACTGTCTAACTAGACACCGTCTATCAACTGGATACCCAAGAAAGATGGAGGTTTTTTTTATAATACACTATTGAGTTCGGAAGGCATAGTATGTAAAGCTAAAGTTATTAAAATAAGACTGTTCATATCCTATTTTCCTAAGTAGATACTTAATTCTTCATTATTATTATTTTTTTAATAGTACATGAGCAATGTTGATTCATGGTGTAAGGCTTGCGGTAAAGTAGAGCTTCCATCTGAGCTGCAAGATTTAGAAGATGCAATACATCATCATCAAGGAATTTATGAGCATATCACTGTTGCTTACTCTGAGGTAAGTTTCTGCAAGCAATGCTGCTTTTAATGGCTGCTTTGTGATTTTTTTATATTTTATTCATAGTGGCCAGTGTATGACTTAAAGCAAAATTTGGTGGCCAGTTTACAACAAGACCCTAAGGGGGATATCCAGTTACCTATGTATTAACATAGGGTCTGAAAAAATGACTTTTTCTGACTTTTTTTCCAATGTGTCACTGATTTTTTTTTTTTTCTTAGATTTTTTTTCAGCCTATCCAATATGGATCACCATTTAATAAAAAAAAAAATTACCTCCCGAAAACATACAGTTTAGTGAGACCTGTGTGTTTTCGGTATAAACAGCCCCTTTTTCGCATGAAAATTAGGCTGTTTCCGGGAATTTGGTATCGGGGCTAATTAGATATACCCCTTAATCTGATGTACTTATAGTGTCCACCAGGCTTGCTTGCTACAGTACAGAGGTGAGAGATCTCTAGAAGCAGTCAGTATCATCATAATTGTATTTTCCTGCTGGTAATTGGGTTGCCTTGTGCAACATGTTTGCTATGTTAAAACATTTGAATTGTAAAACCAAATACTTCTGTTGTTGCTGACCATTTTTCAACTTTTTCAGTGCTAAACAGATATAAGTTTTTACATTCATTAAACCTTTTGTACATTTACTATATGATACACAGCTGTAAGTTTTAATTTATATTGTGACTTTACTTTCCCAACCATGTGATGTATTTGCTTTTTAAGGTATGCAAACTAATATACTATATATCCAGACACTGGTTGATGTTCCCTCTCTATAATAATAAGTTCAAGTGTTGGCCTTCATTATATAAATTGGGTATGCCAACATACATAGAAAAGTGGACATCACATTAGTCTATTGTAAAATATAGCGTTGGCCTAAGGGTCTCCTCTTACCTTGAATGATTTCTATGTTCTCCACGGTTAATGTGTGCTGGCCACAATGGGTCTGATACAGAATTGGAAATGAAGTAAGGTGCATAATGCTCAAGTAAATCATGGATGGGAAAGATTAATATATTTGTTCATATTCAGAGCTGTATGCAGCTTCGGATGTATCTGTATCCAAGCAAATGTATTCGATTTTCTACTAGTCTTAATCGTCAGCTCAAACAAACATACAACATCATAGATGCAAAAGATATGCCTCCAGACAGATGTATTTTCACTTGTGTTCGTGACGTCCTTACTTATAAAACAAATTTTCGATTTATTTGAATGCATTGGCTATTTGACTGCGAAAAAAGAGGTAAAAAAGCATACATACCAGGGAGACCCATAGATTTGGGATATCCTGGAGATAATTAAAAGTTGGGCACTGAAAACATTTTTTCTGCTGCGGGGTACACTGGGCTCCACAAGGAAAGACATAGGGGTGTAGAGTAGGATCTTGATCCGAGGCACCAACAGGCTCAAAAGCTTTGACTGTTCCCAGAATGCATAGCACCGCCTCGTCTATAACCCCGCCTCCCTGCACAGGAGCTCAGTTTTGTAGTTGGTGCCGCAGATAGCAGTCACATAACAGAGGGGCTGCTCTGGGCAGCCCTAAGAAGCCTTTCTCGTCCGCAAGTGTCGATACATTCGGTGATGCAGGTGCTGGGCCTCATGGTATCAGCATTCGACATGGTGGAGTATGCTCAATTCCATTCTCGCCACCTCCAGAGGTTGATTCTACCCAAGTGGGATGGCCTACCTCATCGGATCAGGTCTCACATGATCTCATTGACTCTGGAAGTCCGTCTGTCGCTGCACTGGTGGCTCCAGGACCAACGATTGTGCAGGGGCCGTCCCTTCTGGATATCCGACTTGGTCCTGTTGACGACAGATGCCAGTCTTAGAGGTTGGGGAGCGGTGCTGGAGCAACACTCCCTTCAAGGTCGGTGGACCAAGGAGGAATCTCTCCTCTCGATTAACATTCTGTAATTGCGGGCGGTCTTCAGTGCGTTGACCCTGGCCCAGCATTTAATTCAGAACCATCCTGTTCAAGTACAGTCGGACAACGCCACCACAGTGGCTTACATAAGGCGGCACTCAAAGCCGTTTGGCAATTAAGGAAGTCTCGCAGATTCTACATTGGGCGGAACGCCATCTACCGGCCATATCGGCAATATTCATTCCGGGAGTCCTGTATTGGGAAGTGGACTTTCTCAGTCGTCAGGATGTACACGGCAGAGAGTGGGGCCTCCATCCAGAAGTGTTTCAACTCCTAGTGGAAAAGTTGGGCCTTCCAGACGTGTATCTGATAGCGTCTCGACACAATCACAAGGTTCCGGTCTTTGGAGCAAGGACAAGGGACCCTCAAGCAGCATTCGTGGATGCGCTGGCGGTGCCGTGGAGGTTTTGGCTGCCGTATGTGTTCCCTCCGGTGTCACTCCTCCCCAGGGTAATTCGGAAGTCCAAGCAAGAAAGAGGAATTCTGCTTCTCATAGCTCCAGCGTGGCCCAAAAGGCACTGGTTCTCAGGCCTGCAGGGCCTATCGTCAGAGTGTCCAATTCTACTTCGACAACGCCCGGACCTCCTCGTTCAGGGCCCCTGTGTCTACCAGGACCTAGCCCGGCTGTCTTTGACGGCGTGCCTCTTGAAGCTTCCATCTTAAGGGCTAAAGGGTTTTTTGAGGCGGTCATTCAAACTATGTTGCGGGCCCGGAAACCGACTCCTGCTCGGATTTACTATAGGGTCTGGTATTCTTACGTCGTTTGGTGCGCATCTAACAATTATGACGCTTCCAAGTTTAGTATAGCCAAGTTGTTGGCCTTTCTTCAGCAGGGTCAGGACTTAGGCCTGCATCTGGCCTCCCTCAAGGTTCAAGTATCTGCCTTGTCGGTGTGGTTTCAGAGAAAGATTGTGACCTTACCTGATGTGCATACCTTTACTCAGGGTGTGTTGCGTATCCAACTTCCCTATGTCCCTCCTATGGCTCCTTGGGACTTGTCGTGGTTTTGGAGGCATTACAAGAGTCTCCGTTTGAACCTCTTGGTTCGGCTAATCTTAAGTTGCTTTCCCTTAAGGTGGTGTTTCTGCTGGCTATTGCTTCAGCTAGACGAGTGTCGGATTTGGGTGCCTTGTCTTGTAGTTCCCCATATCTGATATTTCTCCGTGACTGGGCGTTTCTTAGGACTCATCCCGTATATTTACCTAAGGTGGTTTCTTCGTTCCACCTTAACCAGGAGATTGTGGTTCCGGCACTTGTTTCTCCTGATCTGTCTCCCAAAGAGCGGTTTTTGGATGTGGTACGGGCTCTCCGTATCTATGTGAAGAGAACTGCTTCTATTAGTAAATCTGATTCTCTCTTTGTGCTGTTTGGATTTCACAAACGGGGCTGGCCTGCTCACAAGCAATCTTTGGCCAGATGGATTAGAATGGTGATTGCACATGCTTATGTGAGTGCTGGTCTATCAGCTCCTGCTCACATTATGGCCCATTCTACTCTGTCTGTTGAACCTTCTTGGGCGGCCCGCCGTGGTGCGACCTTTGAACAATTGTGCAAGGCGGCTACGTGGTCCTTTGTGAACACGTTCATAAGGTTCTATGCCTTGGATACTGCCGCTTCCCAGGATGCTTCCTTTGGACGCAGGGTTCTTGTGCCCGCTATAGTGCGTCCCCTCCCATAAGGAACTGCTTTAGGACATCCCCTATGTCTTTCCTTGTGGAGCCCAGTGTACCCCGCAGCAGAAAAGTTTTATGCTAAGAACTTACCTTTGTTTAAAACTCTTTCTGCGAGGTACACTGGGCTCCACAAGTCGCCCACCCTGACGCACTTAGCTTCTTTGGGTTGGTATGGCATTAGCCGCTGACACTTCTCCTGTCGTGAGAGTGTGGTGTATGTGGCTACTAACCGTTGTCGTCTCTTTTCCTGCTACTGCATTGGGCTAGTTAACTAAAAACTGAGCTCCTGTGCAGGGAGGCAGGGTTATAGAGGAGGCGGCACTATACATTCTGGGAACAGTCAAAGCTTTTGAGCCTGTTGGTGCCTCGGATCAAGATCCTACTCTACACCCCAATGTCTTTCCTTGTGGAGCTCAATGTACCTCGCAGAAAGAGTTTTAACAAAGGTAAGTTCTTACCATAAAACTCGTTTTGTTTTCCTTTAAGCTATGGGCTGATAGTGTTGATCTGAGATATACTGCTATGTAATGGGACAATTAAATTGTTTTTGCGTGCCCAAACTCCTTCTAAAGTAACGAGAGATTGGGAGACGCAATTCATTTGTTGTTTTTTTAACGCGATGCTCACACCCAGACAGTCCGGGTTTTACACGGCTAAGCCTGACCAAAGTGCTGGGCACAACGCGAAAAGCCCCATTTGGGTACCTACATGGGGTCAATTTTTGCACATTTCTTCTCGGCAGCATGGGGGACTGAGAGATGAAATAGCGGCGCCCTCTGGTGATGGGCACCCATTAAACAATTGAATTCCCACCTACTTGTTCATACAACTGATGTATGTATTAACTGCAGTAAACTGCTATTAAACCGTATGTCTGGGATATAGAAAAACAGGTGTCTTGTTGTTGGAGTAACCATGACATCTAATATGTATTATTGTAGGAATAAAAATAAAATCACTGAGATTCCAGCTGCATTTTATATAGGCATATATTTATCTTAAACAAACTGTACCTCTACCCTATATAATAAGGGATGGTCTCTACGATCTGTGTCATGCGCACAGGCTCCCACAAACGTTTGCTACAAGTACAGGTAAGTGGCTGTGGGTGAGCATGGGAGAGAAGCAAACCCTGCAGCTCCGCCATACAGAATAAGTGTATCTGCAGTACCGAAGTAACCTTGGGGGAAACCTGGTGTATGTCTAGTTCAAATAACTGGTATTCTGTTATATATTAATGATACTAGATAAAATGTAAAGACTTTTTAAATTTAGTATTTGGTTTTTGTGTACAGGTGAGCCAAGATGGTAAATCACTGCTTGACAAACTTCAGCGCCCATTAACTCCTGGCAGCTGCGATTCACTGACTGCTTCGGCTAACTATTCAAAGGCAGTACATCATGTCTTGGATGCCATTCATGAAGTTCTACACCATCAACGACAGCTAGAAAATATATGGCAGCACCGCAAAGTTCGATTACATCAACGATTACAACTGTGTGTTTTTCAGCAAGATGTTCAACAGGTAAATTATATATGCATCAAATGTTAAATATGCCTGACCTGATGTGAATTTTTGTAAACCCAAATTGTTTCTACACAACTGTATATCTCTATTTGCATTCGTAGTACTTTTTATTTCTATATTTCTCTTACGTCCTAGAGGATGTTGGGGTCCACATTAGTACCATGGGATATAGACTGGTCCACCAGGAGCCATTGGCACTTTAAGAGTTTGAGAGTGTGGGCTGGCTCCTCCCTCTATGCCCTTCCTACCAGACTCTGTTTAGAAAATGTGACGGGAGGAGTTGGTCACAGCTAGGGGAGCTCTCCAGAGCTTTTCTAGTAAAAAGTTATTTTAGAGTTTTTTATTTTACAGGAAGGCTGCTGGCAACAGCCTCCCTGCAGTGTGGGACTAAGGCAGGGGGGGGGAGTAGTGTCCGCTCTGCGGGGTCTGAGCCACTTACTCCGCTGACAGGACACTGAGCTCCTGAGGGAATAGGTCGCTCCCCGCCACAGGGGATCGCTCACCCCAGCAGCATGCCGCCACCCCCTTACAGAGCTGAAGATTGTGGCGAGTAAGACACCGGCCCCCCCTAGGAAGTAAGGGGCCGGTGTGAAGATGGTGGCAGCAGGGTAGGAGCGCAGTATTAACTGTGCTCCGGGATGGCTCAGCGGTACATAGTGTGGTGCGGTGAGGGACGCCCTGGGCCAGCGCTTACACCCTACACTGGTCACAAAGCCTGTCCGGGATCCCAGGATCTCAGCCAGTATCAATCCTCCGGCTAGTATAATCAGATGAAGAGCGGGAAGACGGTGCCATTTCTCAGATTTCAGATAGGGTTGCAAGTAATGAATCTGCAACCCAGGTATTACAAAACTCTATGGCAGTATGGCCTGATTCTGGTACCTCAGGACGCTCCGCTATATAACCTCACAACCGTGCGCTTGTTTATGTCATGCAAGATGACACGGATACCGATTCTGATACCACAGACGGTACTGGGGATGTGTTGCCGGGAGTCTGCCTCTCTTGCAAAGGGGGTGCAATTGTTGATAGAGGCTATCAGGGAAGTATTGAATATTAGTGATACCACACCTAAGCAAGTCGAGGAGGCTTTTTTTCACTGAAAATAAGAAATCCTCGCTAACCTTTCCTGCGTCAAGGGAATTAAATGCTATATTTGAGAAAGCATGGGAAAACCCTGGGAAAAAATTCCAAATCCCTAAAATGGTCCAGGTGGCGTTCCCTTTCCCTGAGGAGGATAGCAAAAAATGGGAAAGCCCGCCAATTGTTGACGCATCTGTGTCCAGACTCTCAAAAAAGGTGGTTTTACCTGATCCGGGATTTACTGCCTTAAAGGAGCCGGCTGATCGAAAAATTGATAATACACTTAAATCAATGTACACCGCTTCGTGGGCCATATTGCGTCCCACTATTGCTAGTGCATGGATTGCAAAAGCTATAGTAAAATGATCAGACACCTTACTTGAGGATTTGGATACGATGATTAAGGGTGATGTTGAATTGTTTTTGCTTAACATTCACGATTCAGCAGGTTTTATGGGTTCCATGGCTGCGGGAATCTCTTCCATGTCTGTTTCAGCTCATCGGGGACTGTGGCTGCGCCAGTGGTCTGCCGACGCGGAATCCAGGAAAAATGTGGAGTCCCTACCCTACACGGGTCAGGCTCTTTGGGGAAGCTTTGGATGCGTGGATATCCACGGCTACAGCGGGTTGGTCTCCGTTCCTTCCCTCAGCTGCACCTGCTCCGAAGAAATCCTTCTCTTCATCAGCATCACAGTCCTTTTGGGCTAACGAGCCCAAAAAGGCCAAACCGTCCAATACCTTCTTTAGGGGAGGTCGAGCTAAATACAAGAATCCTGCTGTGGCAGGTTCCCAGGAAACTAAGCATGCTTCCAGTACGCCGAAGTCCTGACGGTTGACCGTGCGGCCCGGAGGTGGGGCCAGTGGGAGCAACGCTCAGACAATTCAGTTACATCTGGGTATCGTCCGGCCTGGATCCCTGGGTGTTAGATATTGTGTCCCAGGGATACAGGTTGGAATTTCAAAATCTCCCTCCTCATCGATTTTTCAAATCAGCCATGCCAGTTCTGCTGGCGGACAGGACGGTCCTACAAGCAGCGATCCAGAAGTTGGTGGAGGCACAGGTCATTGCGCCAGTACTTCCTCTTTTGCAAGCCACGGGTTACTATTCGAACCTTTTCATGGTTCCGAAACCGGATGGTTCGGTCAGGCCCATTCTGAACCTAAAATCACTGAACCCTTTTCTGAAGGAGTTAAAGATCAAAATGGAGTCTCTCAGGGCAGTGATATCAGGTCTGTAAGAGGGGGAATTCCTAGTTTCCCTGGATATCAAGAATGCGTACCTCCACATTCCGATTTGGCTACAGCATCAGGCTTATCTCCGTTTTGCATTACTGGACTGTCATTTCAAGTTCCAGGCCCTGCCATTCGGCCTCTCTACAGCACCAAGGGTGTTCCCCAAGGTGATGGCGGAGATGATGGTTCTACTCCGAAAACAGGGGGTAAACATCATTCCGTATCTGGACGATCTACTGATAAAGGCATCGTCCAAGGAGGAGATGTTGCAGTCCATTGTACTCACAACCCACCTACTCAGTCCACGGTTGGATTCTGAACCTTCCAAAATCTCATTTGGAACCAACCCGGAGGTTGTCTTTTCTGGGGATGATCCTCGACACGGATGTGCAGAGGGTGTTTCTTCCACAGGAAAAGGCATTGGTGATACAAACAATGGTTCGGGATGTCCTGAAGCCAGCCCGGGTGTCGGTTCAGCAATGCATTCGCCTTTTGGGAAAGATAGTGGCCTCTTACGATGCTCTCTAGTACGGGAGGTTCCATGCTCAGGCCTTCCAACTGGATCTCCTAGAAACAAATGGTCAGGATCTCATCTACACATGCACCAGAGAATTCGTCTGTCGCCAAAGGCCAGGATTTCACTCCTCTGGTGGCTCCAATTGCCTCACCTTCTGGAGGGCCGCAGGTATGGGATTCAGGACTGGGTCCTTCTAACCACGGATGCGAGCCTCCGGGACTGGGGCGCAGTCACTCAAAGGGAAACCTTCCAAGGAAGGTAGTCAAGTCTGGAAGCCGGCCTGCCGATCAACATCCCGGAACTAAGAGCCGTCTACAATGGTCTTCTTCAGGTGGCCAATCTTCTAAGAAATCTGGCCATTCAAGTGCAGTCGGACAATGTAACGACGGTGGCTTACGTAAACCGACCGGGCGGAACGAAGAGCAGAGCTGCGATGTCAGAGGTGACCAGAATCAACCTCTGGGCAGAAAAACACACGCGTTGGCACTCTCTGCAACCTTCATTCCGGGAGTGGACAACTAGGAAGCAGACTTCCTCAGCAGACACGATCTCCATCCGGGGAAGTGGGGTTTCAATCCGGATGTGTTCAAGGAAATAACAGATCTTTGCGTGTTACCCCAAATAGACATGATGGCCTCTCGTCTCAACAAGAAGCTTTGAGGCTATTGTTCCAGGTCGAGGGACCCACAAGCAGTGGCAGTGGACGCCCTGGTGTCTCAGTGGATGTTCCAGATGGTCTACGTGTTTCCACCACTCCCACTCATTCCAAGAGTTCTAAAGCTCGTTAGGAGAACAAGAGTTCAAGCGATCCTCATTGTTCCAGACTGGCGGGCTTGGTACGCGGACCTTCCGAACCTCTTGCAGGAAGAGCTGAGGCCTCTTCCGCTTCGGGAGGACCTGCTGCAGCAGGGGCTGTTTGCCTATTAAGACTTACCGCGGCTACGTTTGACGGCATGGAGGTTGAACGCCTGATACTAGCTCGGATGGGCATTCCGAAAAAGGTCATTCCTACTCTGATACAGGCTAGTAAAGGGGTAACGTCTAAACATTACCATCGTATTTGAATGAAATATGTCTCTTGGTGTGAGTCCAAAAAGTTTCCTGTAGTGGAGTTTCAACTGGGACATTTTCTCCTCTTCCTGCAAGCAGGTGTGGATATGGGCCTGAGGTTGGGATCTGTGAAGGTCCAGATTTTGTCCCTGTCCATTTTCTAACAGAAACAATTGGCTGCTCTCACTGATGTTCAGACCTTTTTGAAGGGAGTTCTGCACATCCAACCTCCCTTTGTACCGCCTACGGCTCCTTGGGACCTTAACGTGGTGTGCAGTTCCTCCAGTCGGACTGGTTTGAGCCTCTACAGGAGGTTGAGGTCAAATTTCTTACATGGAAGGCTGTCACGTTGTTGACCTTTGCTTCTGCAAGACATGTGTCAGAATTGGGGGCTTTGTCCTGTCCTTGACATTCCACGAAGATAGAGCTGAGCTCCGGACATGTCAGCAGTTTTTTCCAAAGGTTGTGTTAGCATTTCATATCAGCCAATCTATTGTGGTGCCAGTGGCTACTGACTCCTCAATTTCGTCAAAGTCCTTGGATGTTGTGAGGGCTTTGAAAATCTATGTGAAGAGGACTGCTCGTCACAGGAAATCAGACTATTTGTCCTGTATGATCCCAAGAAATTTGGGTGACCTGCTTCAAAGCAGACTATATCTCGCTGGATCAGGTTCACTATCCAGCATACATATTCTATGGCATGATTGCCGTGTCGAAAATCTGTAAAGGCCCACTCTACTGGTAAGGTGGGTTCTTCCTGGGCAGTTGCCCGAGGTGTCTCTGCATTACAACTTTGCCGAGCGGCAACTTGGTCTGGGTCGAACACATTTGCAAAGTTCTAAGTTTGATACTTTGGCCTCTGATGATCTGAAGTTCAGTCAGTCAGTTCTGCAGGAGCCTCCGTGCTCTCCTTCCCGTTCTGGGAGCTTTGGTAATTCACCATGGTACTAATGTGGACCCCAGCATCCTCTAGGACCTAAGAGAAAATAGGATTTTGGTTACCTACCGGTAAATCCTTTTCTCGTAGTCTGTGGAGTATGCTGGGCGCCCGCCCACCGCTTCGTTTTCCTGCAACCGTTATCTGGTTCAGTAGAACTTTTGTTTAGTTATGTACTACATTGTTACTTGGTAAGTAATGTTTCAGCAGTTGCTGAGTTTTTCAAGCTAGTTAGCTTGATGTGCCTTGTATGTGTGAGCTGGTATGAATCTCGCCACTGTCTGTGTAAAATCCTTTTCTCGAAGATGTCCGTCTCCTCGGGCACAGTTTCTAGACTGAGTCTGGTAGGAGGGGCATAGCGGGAGGTGCCAGCGCACACTCTCAAACTCTTAAAGTGCCAATGGCTCCTGGTGGACCCGTCTATACCCCCTGGTACTAATGTGGACCCCAGCATCCTCTACGGACTACGAGAAAAGGAATTACCGGTAGGTAACCAAAATCCTATTTTCTCTTAGGACCTTTATATTTGTCACTGATAGTAAACTTCATTTTTATTATGTCTAAACTTGTGCCATTTTTCTGTTTCAATGGGAAAAAAATTATGCTCCATAAATACAAATAAATGTAGTTTAATATTAGTGTACATTTTAAGTCTGGGCAAATTTTCCCAATTTTAATTTTGCATTAAACTATATTAAAAATAAAATTAAAAAAATTCAAAAGCCATTCTAATACAATTTTAAATAAATCATATGGGTGTTGAAGCTGGTCTCATACTTTCATATTTTATAGATCTTTGTATGAAAACTTGTGATGGTCCCTTTCTATTGTCTGTGATGGGAGTATATAACTCAATTGTTTTTAAGTCACTTATTTATTTCTTAAAATATTAAATAATTTTTAATGTTATTACTACTTTTATTTATTTATATGGCGCCACATAGGATCCGCAGCACCCAATTACAGAGTAAAGAGATAACCAAAACATGAAGACAGTGACTTTACAATTCAATAAAATATAGGACAAGTACAGGGAATATAAACATGGCTGTCTCAATAAACAGCACTAAAATAAGTATTAGGGTGGCAGAAAATCGAGGCTCTTGGTGCTGTCACAGGGAGTATTGAAAAGTAGATAGCTTATGTAAGAGACGTAAAAGTATATGAGGGTAGAGAGCCCTGCTTGTGAAAGCTTACATTCTAGGGGAGGGGCACACAGGCAGGGGTTACACAGATGGGGTAAAAAGTGAGCGTGGGCTACAGAGGGCTTAGGATGAGAGTCAGCTGGGTTTAGTGAAGAAGTGTTTCTTGAGAGCCCGTTTGAAGTTTTGTAGAGAATTCCAGAGAAAGGAAGCAGCATGTGCAAAATGTTGGAATTAGGAGTTTGAGGATTTTATCAGGCAGGAGAGGCGGCGCGCAATAGCAGACCAAAGAGGACGAGCGGGAGTATAAAGGGAGATGAGGTCAAAGATGCAACTGGAAGAGGAGTGGGTGAGGGCTTTGTAAGGGAGTGTGAGAAACTTGAAATGGATTATGAAGGGGAAGGGTAGCCAGTGAAGGGCTAGTAATAGAGCGGAGGCGGATGTAGTGAGTTTGAGGAAGATGATTCGGGCAGCAGCATTGAGGATAGGTTTGAGTGGAGTGAGGTATGTGTCAGGGATGCCAGTCAGGAGGAGATTGCAGCAGTCCTGTCTGGAGATGACCAGTTAGTGGATAAGGGTCTTAGTGGCATCCTGTGTGAGAAAGCGTGTGATCCTGGAAATATTTTTGAAATGAAAATGACAGGTTTGTGAGAGGTCCTGAATGTCTGGTTTGAAGGAGAGTGAGGAGTCGAGCATTACTCCCAAGACCACGGATTTGGGGGCTAGAGGAGATAGTAGTGCCATCAATAGATAATGAAATTGTGGGAGGTGAGGTTGTGCGGGAGGGTGGGAATATGATCAGCTCAGTCTTAGACATATTAATTTAAGAAAGCGCTGAGAAATCCTAGAAAAGATAGCAGAGAGACAGTTGGATACACGAGTGAGGAAACCAGGAGGCACATTTACTAAGATGGGAGTTCTATTTAAGATGGGATGTTGCTCATAGCAACCAATCAGATTCTAATTCTCATTTATCTAGCATCTTCTAGATTATAATACCTGGAATCTGATTGGTTGCTATAGGCAACATCCCATCTTAACTAGAACTCCCATCTTAGTAAACGTACCCCCAGGTGGGGGAAATGTTGATTTGACTATCATCAAGCATAGAGATGATATTGTCAGTCAAGAGTTGAGTTCACCTAAAGAGGATGTATAGAGAGAGAAAATGAGAGAGCCAAAACAGAACCTTGGGGGACGCCTATAGTTAGTAAAAAGTGAGGAGAGGTAGTAGGATAGCCAAGAGAGGGCAGTATCACACAGACCAAGGGAGTAAAGGATTTGCAGAAGGAGAGCGTGGTCCACAGTGTCAAAAGCAGCAGAGAGGTCAAGGAGAATAAGCCAAGAGTAGTGACCCTTGTATTTAGCAGAAAGGAGGTCATTGCAGACTTTTGTGAGGGCAGTTCCGTGGAGTGAAGAGGATGGAAGCCAGACTGGAATGGGTCAAGCAATTAGTGGGAGGAAAGAAAGGCAGCAAGACTGTTATAGACAATATACTCAAGGAGTTTAGAGGCAAAAGGAAGGATAGATATTGGTCGATAGCTGGAGAGAGTGTGTATCAAGGGTAGTTTTTTTTTTTTTTTTAAGAATAGGGGAGACGAGTGCATGCTTGAAGGTAGAGGGTACAGTGCTTGATGAGAATGAGAGCGGTAGCGGAGGAGGCGGGAAGGGATAGGGTCAATTGGGGAGGTGGAGGGGGATGAGGGCCGTTACTTCCTCACCAGAAACATGGGCGAAAGATGCAGAGTTGGTAAGAGGGAAGGTGTGGTAAGGGAAAGTAGATGGCTGGTTGCTGATTCTTTGGTGGGATCTGATGTACTGACAAGTCAATTTTAGATGTGATGCAAGTGCCAAAGTTAAGAGCAGAGAGTGAGGACGGGAGACTAGGTGGGGTTGGGCCGAGGAAGGAGTTGACAGTGGCAAAGAGGCATTGGGGATTCGAAAACTGGGAGTAGATGAGGTTCTTGAAGTTTGACGGTTTAGCCAGGGAAAGGACAGCACTGAATAAAGATTAGAGCATGATTTCCTCCACTGCTGCTCAGCAGTACGTGAGCATTTTTGCAAATGTCTGGTGTATTTGGTGTGCCAAGGTTTAGGTGTTGTTCAGCAAGGGTTAATAGTGGTTGGTGGAGCAACAGCGTTAAGAGAAGAAGTAAGGGAAACATTGTATAGGGATGTGGCTTGTTCAGGGCATGAGAGAGACAGTCCAGGAGAGAGATTTGAGTTGAGCAGGGAGTAATAGGGAAGTAGTGTCGATAGCCTCAATTTTGCATTTAGTGATGGTAGCTTTAGGAGGTAGAGATGGAGTAGCAGAGAGAGATAAGACAAAGGAGAGCAGATGTTAGTCTGAGAGGGGAAATGGGGTGTTAAAAAAATCAGAAATATCACAGCGATGAGTGAAGAACAGATCCAGTGAGCTCCCATTCACATGCAAGGGGCAGAAGGTCCACTGGGAGAGACCAAGCGAAGATGTATTGTTAAGAAGTTTAGAGGCAGGGGATTTTGTGGGGATATCAGTTGGCATGATGAAGTCACCCAAGATTTTAGATGCTTTTACAATATACTTGCATACATATAAACAGTATATAGATAATATATATTTCTCTTACGTCCTAGAGGATGGCTGGGGTCCATATTAGTACCATGGGGTATAGACGGGTCCACCAGGAGCCATTGGCACTTTAAGAGTTTAATAGTGTGGGCTGGCTCCTCCCTCTATACCCCTCCCACCAGACTCGGTTTAGAAAATGTGCCCTGAGGAGCTGGTCACAGCTGGGGGGGGGGGAGGGGGGGGGAAGCAGTGTCCGCCCTGCGGGGTCTTGAGCCACTGCCTCCGCTGACTGGACACTGGGCTCCAGAGGGGACCGATCGCGCCCCGCCACAGGGGAACGCTCACCCCAGCAGCCATCCGCCACACCCTCAATGAGCTGAAGTTGGCGAGTTAGTCACTGTCCCTCCTACCAAGCGGGGGGGTCAGTGTGATAAGGGCGGCTGAAGGGTGGGAGCGCGGTATCAACCGCGCTCCTGGACGGCTCAGCGGTACTGCGGTGCGGCGGTGTGAAGGGCGCCCTGGGCCAGCAAGGTACCCTACACTGACCATTTCCAGCCGGTCTGGGTCCGCGGATCTCAGCCAGCACAGAATTCCTCAGGCCAGTATAATCTTAAAGAGCGGGAAGACAGTGCCATTGAAGGGGCGAAGCTTCTCAGAGCGGACCCAGCAGCTTCAGTGCCATTTTCCTGCTTGCAGCTCACTGCCAGTGGATGTCCAGGTCCCTCCAGTGCAACTCCAGCTATCTGTATGGTACCACGGAGTTGTAGAAGGGGGGGGGCTATGTTATAGGCTGTGTCACCTATTAAGGGACACAGCGCGGGTTATGGTTTCCCTATACTCTCATAGCGCTGCATGTGGGTTGGCTCCAATCTCTGTGTCTCTCTGCCATTCTTGGGGGGGGAGGGACTATGTCTAAGTTAATAACCTGTGTGTTTGTGGGGTATTTGGTGTGTGTGACAACATGTCTAGGGACACTGTTTCATATGCTGCATAGGATTTGTCTCCATACCATGTAATCAGGATTGCACGAATGTGGGAGTGAACATGTCGGCACCGCCGACTCCTGATTGGGTAAATGTGTTGAATGCTTTAAATGCTAATGTGGCTCTTATTAATAAGAGATTGGATAAATCGGAGTCTCAGAACCAGGCATGGAAGAAATCTGTGGAGGATGTATTGTTACAAGTCCAGACCCCCTCGGGGTCACAAAAAAGATCATTTGCCCAGTTGGCAGACACGGATACCGAAACGGACTCTGACTCCAGTGTCGACTATAGTGATACCAGATTAGATCCGAAATTAGCAAAGAGCATTCGGTACATGATTGTGGCGATAAGACGTATTACATATCTCGGAGGACCCTCTTGTTCCTGACAAAAGGGTCTGGATGTATAAGGGGAAGAAGCCTGAGGTAACGTTTCCTCCCTCTCATGAACTGAACACCCTATTTGAAAACGTTTGGGAAAATCCTGACAAAAAGTTTCAGATTCCCAAAAGGATTCCCGGGGGCCTATCCGTTTCCCTCTGGGGATAGGGAAAAGTGGGAGTCACCACCCATTGTGGACAAGGCTCTATCACGGCTGTCCGAAAAGGTGGCTCTTCCGTCCCCTGACACGGCAGCCCTTAAGGATCCGGCGGATTGTAGGCAGGAAACTACATTGAAATCCATTTATGTCACCACAGGTACGCTGCTCAGGCCAGCCATTGCATCTGCGTGGGTGAGTAGTGCTATCGAAAAATGGGCAGATTACTTGTCATCTGATATAGATACCCTGAATAGGGATAGCGTTCTCTTGACACTAGGTCATATAAGGGTCGCTGCAGCATACCTAAAGGAAGCTGCAAGGGATATTGGCCTTTTGGTGCAAAGGCCAATGCCATAGCAGTCTCGGCTAGACGAGCATTGTGGAATCATCAATGGAATGCTGACTCTAAGAAAAATATGGAGTCTATGCAGTATAAAGGTGATGTCTTGTTTGGCGACGGCCTCGCTGATTTGGTATCTACGGCTACCGCGGGTAAGTCGTCCTTTTTACCTCATGTTCCTGCACAACAAAAGAAAACACACCACTATCAGATGCAGTACTTTCGGCCCAATAAATACAGGAAAGGCCGAGGTTCTTCCTTCCTTTCTACTAGAGGAAGGGGGAAAGGAAAAAAGTCACCAGCAGTGGCAGATTCCCAGGAGCAGAAGTCCTCCCCAGCTTCTGCCAAATCCACCGCATGACGCTGGGACTCCTCTGCGGGAGTCCGCACCGGTGGGGACACGTCTCAAACTCTTCAGTCAGTTCTGGGTTCGTTCGGCCCTGGACCCATGGGTTTTGGAAAAAGTATCCCAGGGGTTCAAATTAGAGTTTCAAGACGTTCCCCCTCGCCAATTTTTCAAATCGGCCTTACCAGCTTCTCTTCCGGACAGGGAGGTTGTACGCGACGCAATACAAATGTTGTGTCTAAATCAGGCCATTATCAAGGTTCCCCCGTCAGAACAGTGAGAACGATTTTATTCAAGCCTGTTCATGGTCCCGAAGCCGGACGGCTCAATCAGACCAATCCTGAATCTAAAATCCCTCAATTTCTACCTAAGAAAATTAAAATTCAAGATGGAATCTCTCCGGGCGGTGATCTCCACTCTGGAGCAAGGGGATTTTATGGTGTCGGTAGACATAAAGGATGCCTACTTAAACGTTCTCATTTATCCTCCGCATCGGGCTTACCTGAGGTTTGCAGTTCAGGATTGTCATTACCAATTTCAGATGTTGCCGTTTGGTCTGTCCACGGCTCCGAGGGTTTTCACCAAGGTAATGGCGGAAATGATGCTTCTCCTGCGAAAGCAGGGAGTCACAATTATCCCGTACTTGGACGATCTCCTGATAAAGGCGAGATCCAGGGACCAGTTACTGTAGAACATTACGCTCTCCCTGACAGTTCTGCAACAACATGGTTGGCTCCTAAACTTGCCGAAATCACAGTTGGTGCCGTCAAAGCGGCTGTCGTTTTTGGTAATGATTCTGGACACAGAATTACAGAGAGTTTTTCTTCCAGTGGACAAGGCTCTGGAAATTCAGAACCTGTTGAAACAAATTTTGAAACCGACAAGTGTCAGTCCATCAATGCACTCGGTTACTGGGGAAAATAGTGGCGGCCTACGAGGCCATTCAGTTTTACAGATTCCATGCCAGAGTGTTTCAGTGGGACCTATTGGACAAGTGGTCTGGATCCCCCCTGCACATGCACCAAAGAATAATCCTGTCTTCCAAGACCAGAATCTCACTCCTGTGGTAGCTAAACAGCTCTCTCCTCCTAGAGGGGCGCAGGCTCGGGATCCAGGACTGGATCCTGGTAACCACGGATGCGGGTCTCCGAGGCTGGGGGGCAGTCATACAGGGGGAAAACTTCCAGGGAAGATGGTCAAGCCAAGAAACTTGTCTACACATAAACGTTCTGGAGTTAAGGGCCATTTACAACAGCCTTCTTCAAGTGTAACCTCTTCTGCGCAATCTGCCCATCCTGATTCAATCGGACAATATAACAGCAGTAGCATACATAAACCGCCAGGGCAGAACAAAAAGTAGAACGGCGATGGCAGAGGCCACAAAAGTTCTCTGTTGGGCGGAAAGACATACAAGCTCTCTGTCAGCGATCTTCATTCCAGGAGTGGACAGCTGGGAAGCAGACTTCCTCAGCAGACACGATTCCCATCCAGGGGAGTGGGGTCTTCATCAAGAGGTCTTCACAGAAGTGACAAGTCGTTGGGGAATTCCTCAAATAGACATGATGGCGTCTCGTCTCAACAAGAAACTGCAGAGATATTGTTCCAGGTCGAGGGACCCTCAAGCAATAGCAGTGGATGCACTAGTAACACCATGGGTGTTTCAGTCGGTATATGTATTCCCTCCGCTTCCTCTCATTCTAAAAGTGCTAAAGATCATAAGAAGAACAAAGGTTCAAGCGATCCTCATTGTTCCAGATTGGCCAAGGAGGGCTTGGTATCCAGATCTCGTCCTCTACGAGAGGATCTGTTAGAGCAGGGGCTGTGCGTGTATCAAGACTTACAGCATCTACGTTTGACGGCTTGGCGGTTGAGCGCTGGATCCTAGCCCAAAAGAGTATCCCCTGTGAAGTCATTCCCATACTTCTTCAGGCTAGAAAAGGGGTAACGTCTAAACATTACCACCGTATTTGGAGGAAATATGTGTCTTGGTGTGAGTCCAAGAAGGCTCCTACGGAAGAGTTTCATTTAGGACGTTTTCTCCATTTTCTACAAGCAGGTGTGGATGCGGGCCTAAAGTTGGGCTCAATTAAAGTACAACTTTCAGCCTTATCGGTTTTCTTTCAAAAACAATTGGCCTCCCTTCCAGAAGGTCAGACTTTCGTGAAAGGCTTGTTGCACATCCAACCACCCTTTGTGCCGACAGTGGCTCCATGGGATCTTACCGTGGTGTTGCAGTTCCTTCAATCACACTGGTTTGAACCTTTGCAGAAGGTAGAGTTGAAATTTGTCACTTGGAAAGTGGTCATGTTGTTGGCCTTGGCATCCGCGAGGCGGGTGTCTGTATTAGCGGCTTTGTCTCACGAGCCCCTATTTGATTTTCCATGAGGATAGAGCGGAGTTGAGGACTTGTCAGCAATTTCTGCCGAAAGTGGTTTCATCATTCCACATGAACCAACCTATTGTGGTGCCAGTGGCTACTGACGCCTTAGTGGAATCGAAGTCTCTCGATGTAGTCAGAGCTTTGAAAATGTATTTCGCCAGAACGGCTCAGATTAGGAAAACTGAGGCTCTGTTTGTCCTATTTGCTCGCAACAAAATTGAGGCTCCTGCTTCCAAGCAGACTATCGCGCGTTGGATCTGTAATACGATTCAGCAGGCCCATTTTACGGCTGGGTTACCGTTACCGAATTCGGTGAAGGCCCATTCTACTAGGAAAGTGGGTTCGTCCTGTCCGGCTGTTCGGGGGTCTCGGCATTACAACTTTGCCGAGCAGCTACTTGGTCGGGTTCAAATACCTTTGCAAAATTTTACAAGTTTGATACCCTGGCCGAGGAAGACCTCATGTTTGGTCAATCGGTGCTGCAGAGTCGTTCGCACTCTCCCACCTGTTCTAGAGCTTTGGTATAACCCTATGGTTCTTGATGTGGGTGGTATTCATGTGACCGCCGGTCAGCTGACCACCTCCATGAGCCCGACGGCTCACTATCCCGATGGTCGGCATGCCGACCAAAAGGGACTATTTCCACTCGTGGGTGTCCACGACACCCATAGAGTGGGAACAGAACACGTGGCGACCGCAGGTCGCCACCGAGCCCGCAGCGTGGCGAGCGCAGCGAGCCCGCAAGGGGCTTGCTGCACTCGCCCCTCCACGCCGGGATCCCGGCGTCGGTAAGGTGACCGGCGGTCAGGAGACCGCTGGTCACCAATACTACACCCCTTGATGTGACCCCAGCATCCTCTAATACCTACCGGTAAATCCTTTTCTCTTAGTCCGTAGAGGATGCTGGGCGCCCGTCCCAGTGCGTACTGTATCTGCAGTTATTAGTTGTGGTTACACACATGTTGTGTTACGTTTATAGTCAGCCTGTTGCTGATGTTGTTCATGCCGTTGACTTGCGTTGTGTTGAATGCCATGTTGTACAGCTTGCTCTAGGTGTGGTATGTATCTCACCTTAGTTAAAAATTAAATCCTTTTTCTCGAAATGTCTGTCTCCCTGGTCACAGTTCCTATAACTGGAGTCTGGAGGAGGGACATAGAGGGAGGAGCCAGTTCACACCCCTTTGAAAGTCTTAAAGTGCCCATGTCTCCTGCGGATCCCATCTATACCCCATGGTTCTTGATGTGACCCCAGCATCCTCTACGGATTAAGAGAAAAGGATTTTCCGGTAGGTATTAAAATCCTATTTTCTCTAACGTTCTAGTGGATGCTGGGGACTACGTAAGGACCATGGGGAATAGACGGGCTCCGCAGGAGACTGGGCACTCTAAGAAAGATTTAGTATTACTGGTGTGCACTGGTTCCTCCCTCTATGCCCCTCCTCCAGACCTCAGTTAGAATCTGTGCCCGGACAGAGAGAGCACCGTATTACCAAATGCAGTCCTTTCGATCACAGAGAAGCAAGAAGGTCAGAGGTGCGTCCTTTCTTGCCAGAGGCAGGGGTAGAGGGAAGAAGCTGCACCATACAGCTAGCTCCCAGGAACAGAAGTCCTCCCCGGCCTCCACTAAATCCACCGCATGACTCTGGGGCTCCACAGGTGGAGCCAGGAGCGGTGGGGGCGCGTCTCCGAAATGTCAGCCACCTGTGGGTTCGCTCACAGGTGGATCCCTGGGCTATACAGATTGTGTCTCAGGGATACAAGCTGGATTTTGAAGTGATGCCCCCTCACCGTTACCTCAAATCGGCCCTGCCAGCTTCCCCCACGGAACGGGAAGTAGTGTTAGCGGCAATTCACAAGTTATATCTTCAGCAGGTGGTGGTAAAGGTTCCCCTCCTTCAATAAGGAAGAGGATACTATTCCACAATGTTTGTGGTCCCGAAACCGAACGGTTCGGTCAGACCCATATTGAATTTTAAAGTCCCTGAGCATTTATCTGAAAAGATTAAAGTTCAAAATGGAATCGCTCAGAGCGGTCATTGCAAGCCTGGAAGAGGGGGATTTTATGGTGTCTCTGGACATCAAGGATGCTTACTTGCATGTCCCCATTCATCCACCTCATCAGGAGTACCTCAGATTTGTGGTACAGGACTGTCATTACCAGTTCCAGACGTTGCCGTTTGGGCTCTCCACGGCACCGAGAATATTTACCAAGGTAATGGCAGAAATGATGGTGCTCCTTCGGAAGCAAGGAGTCACAATTATCCCATACTTGGACGATCTCCTCATAAAGGCGAGGTCCAGAGAGCAGTTACTAATCAGCGTAGCACACTCCAGGAAGTGTTGCAACAGCACGGCTGGATTCTGAATATCCCAAAGTCGCAGCTGATTCCTACAACGCGTCTGCCCTTTCTGGGCATGGTTCTGGACACTGACCAGAAGAAGGTGTTTCTCCCGGCGGAGAAGGCTCAAGAGCTCGTGACTCTAGTCAGAGACCTCTTAAGAACGAAACAGGTGTCGGTGCATCGCTGCACACGAGTCCTGGGAAAGATGGTGGCAGCATACGAAGCCATTCCCTTCGGCAGGTTCCATGCGAGGATCTTTCAGTGGGATCTGTTTGACAAGTGGTCCGGATCGCATCTTCAGATGCATCGGCTGATCACCCTGTCCCCCAGGGCCAGGGTGTCTCTTCTGTGGTGGCTGCAGAGTGCTCACCTTCTTGAGGGCCGCAGGTTCGGCATACAGGACTGGGTCCTGGTGACCACGGATGCGAGCCTCCGAGGGTGGGGGGCAGTCACTCAGGGAAGAAACTTCCAAGGGTTGTGGTCAAGTCAGGAGGCTTGTCTGCACATAAATATCCTGGAACTAATGGCCATATACAACGCTCTGAGTCAAGCGGAACCTATGCTTCGCAACCAACCGGTGCTGATTCAGTCAGACAACATCACCGCAGTGGCTCATGTAAACCGCCAAGGCGGCACAAGGAGCAGGGTGGCAATGGCGGAAGCCACCAGAATTCTTCGCTGGGCGGAGAATCACGTGCAAGCACTGTCAGCAGTGTTCATTCCGGGAGTGGACAACTGGGAAGCAGACTTCCTCAGTAGGCACGACCTCCACCCAGGAGAGTGGGGACTTCATCACGAAGTCTTCACTCAGATTACAAATCGATGGGAACTGCCACAGGTAGACATGATGGCGTCCCGTCTCAACAAAAAGCTACAAAGGTATTGCGCCAGGTCAAGAGACCCTCAGGCGTTAGCCGTGGACGCACTGGTAACACCGTGGGTGTTCCAGTCGGTCTATGTGTTTCCTCCTCTTCCTCTCATACCCAAGGTGCTGAGAATTGTAAGAAGAAGAGGTGTGAGAACAATACTCATTGTTCCAGATTGGCCAAGAAGGACTTGGTACCCGGAACTGTAAGAAATGCTCACAGAGAACCCGTGGCCTCTGCCTCTCAGACAGGACCTGTTGCAACAGGGGCCCTGTCTGTTCCAAGACTTACCGCGGCTGCGTTTGACGGCATGGCGGTTGAACGCAGGATCCTAGCGGAAAAAGGCATTCCGGACGAAGTTATTCCTACGCTGATAAAGGCTAGGAAGGACGTGACAGCATGGCACTATCACCGTATATGGCGAAAATATGTTGCCTGGTGTGAGGCCAGGAAGGCCCCTACAGAGAAATTCCAGCTGGGTCAGTTCCTGCACTTCCTACAGGCTGGAGGGACTATGGGCCTGAAGTTGGGGTCCATAAAGGTCCAGATTTCGGCCCTATCCATTTTCTTACAAAAGGAACTGGCTTCTATTCCTGAAGTTCAGATGTTTGTGAAGGGAGTGCTGCATATTCAACCCCCTTTTGTGCCACCAGTGACACCTTGGGATCTCAACGTGGTGTTGGGTTTCCTGAAATCCCACTGGTTTGAGCCACTTAAAACTGTGGAGCTAAAGTATCTCACGTGGAAGGTGGTCATGCTGTTGGCCTTAGCTTCAGCTAGGCGTGTGTCAGAATTGTCGGCTTTGTCATGTAAAAGCCCCTATCTGGTTATCCATATGGACAGGGCAGAATTACGGACTCGTCCGCAATTTCTGCCGAAGGTAGTGTCATCTTTTCATTTGAACCAACCTATTGTGGTGCCTGCGGCTACTCATGACTTGGAGGATTCCAAGTTGCTTGATGTAGTCAGGGCTTTGAAGATCTATGTAGCCAGTATGGCTGGAGTCAGGAAGACGGACTCGCTGTTTATCCTGTATGCATCCAACATGCTGGGTGCTCCTGCTTCAAAGCAAACCATTGCTCGCTGGATCTGTAGCACGATTCAGCAGGCTCATTCTGCGGCTGGTTTGCTGCATCCAAAATCAGTGAAAGCCCATTCCACTAGGAAGGTGGGCTCTTCTTGGGCGGCTGCCCGAGGGGTCTCGGCATTACAGCTTTGCCGAGCAGCTACTTGGTCGGGTACAAACACATTTGCTAAGTTCTACAAGTTTGATACCCTGGCTGAGAAGGACCTTGTGTTTGCCCATTCGGTGCTGCAGAGTCATCCGCAATCTCCCGCCCGTTTGGGAGTTTTGGTATAATCCCCATGGTCCTTACGGAGTCCCCAGCATCCACTAGGACGTTAGAGAAAATAAGATTTTACTCACCGGTAAATCTATTTCTCGTAGTCCGTAGTGGATGCAGGGCGCCCGTCCCAAGTGCAGACTTTCTGCAATACATATATATAGTTATTGCTTAATAAAGGGTTATGTTGGCATCCATTGTTGATGCTCAGTTGTTCATACTGTTAACTGGGTAAGTTTATCACAAGTTGTACAGTGTGATTGGTGTGGCTGGTATGAGACTTACCCTGGATTCCAAAATCCTTTCCTTGTAATGTCAGCTCTTCCGGGCACAGTTTCCTTAACTGAGGTCTAGAGGAGGGGCATAGTGCACACCAGTAGTACTAAATCTTTCTTAGAGTGCCCAGTCTCCTGCGGAGCCCGTCTATTCCCCATGATCCTTACGGAGTCCCCAACATCCACTACGGACTACGAGAAATAGATTTACCGGTGAGTAAAATCTTATTTTTCCAGATAATAAAAAGCCCCCCTCACCTTCCAGGCATCCAAAGAATTAAACACTATCTTTGAAAAAGCCTGGGATACTCCGGAAAATAAATTTCAGATGCCTAAGAGGGTCTTGGTTGCTTTTCCCTTCCCAGAGGAAGATCAAAAGAAATGGGAGTCCCCGCCGATTGTCGACGCCTCTTTCTCCAGGCTGTCTAAACAGGTGGTGTTGCCAGTCTCCGGAACTACCGCGTTGAAGGACACGGCAGATCGCAAGGTGGATGCTACGCTAAAATCCATGTACACGGCTTCAGGGGCTATATTACGGCCTACTATAGCCTGTGCTTGGATTGCAAAAGCTATTGCCAGGTGGTCAATCACTCTGCAGGAGGAATGGACTATGATGGGTAAAGGTGAAGTTGATTTATTTTTATGACATATTCAGGATTCCTGGTAGATTCCATGAAGTACCTGGGTTCCATAGCTGCGGGGATCTCCTCCATGTCCGTCTCGGCTCGCAGGGGTCTCTGGCTGCGCAATGGTGTGCGGACGCGGAATCCAGGAAGAGTGTGGAGGGCCTTCCATATACAGGTCAGGGGAGGCGCTGGATGCGTGTATTGCCACGGCTACCGCGGGTAAGTTACCTTTCTCCCCTCAGCTGCACCGGCTAAGAAGAACCCTTTTATACCTATCACGTCACAGTCTTTTCGGCCCGAAAGGTCTAGAAAGAACAAGCCTTCGAATCTTCAGAGGTGGTAGTGCCAAAGAAAAGAAATCTGCTTCCGCAGGTTCCCAAGCCCAGAAGCCCGCTTCTGATACCCCTAAGTCCTCCGCATGACGGTGGACAGCTATTCCTGGAAAAAGGTCAGGTGGGGGCAAGAATCCGGCAGTTCAGCAACGTCTGGGTGTCGTCAGGTCTGGACCCCTGGGTCCCGGATATAGTGTCCATGGGGTACAGACTGGAATTTCAAGATCCCCCACCTCACCGTTTCTTCAAGTTAGGCTTGCCAGCTCTGCTGGCAGACAGAACAATTCTTCTGGAGGCCATCAGAAAATTAGTGGTGGCAGAGGTCATTGTTCCAGTTCCACCTCAGCAGTGGAACATGGGTTATTATTCGAACCTTTTTGTGGTACTAAAACCGGATGGTTCGGTATGGCCTTTTCTGAATTTAAAGTCTTTGAACCCTTATCTCAGGGAGTTCAAATTTAAGATGGAATCTCTGAGAGCTGTCATCTCAGAACTAACGGAAGGGGAGTTCCTGGTGTCGCTGGACATCAAGGATGCTTACCTCCACATTCACATTTGGTCGCCGCATCAGGCTTACCTCATGTTTGCACTTTTGGACGATCACTATCAATTCCAGGCGCTGCCGTTTGGCCTCTCCACAGCACCAAGGATCTTCACCAAGGTGATGGCGGAGATGATGGTTCTACTCCGCAAACAGTGAGTTAACATAATTCCATATTTGGACGACCTCCTGATCAAGGCGTCGTCCAGGGAGAGGTTGTTGCGATCCATTGCGCTCACGACACAGCTGCTCAGGAAGCACGGTTGGATCCTGAACCTTCCAAAGTCTCATCTGGAGCCGACAAGGAGGCTGTCGTTCCTGGGAATGATCCTCGACACGGAAGTGCAGTGTTTTTCTCCCGGTGGAGAAAGCATTGGTGATTCAAACAATGGTCCGGGATGTCTTAAAACCTACCCGGGTATCGGTTCATTATTGCATCCGCCTTCTGGGGAAAATGGTTGCCTCAAACGAGGCTCTGCAGTACGGCAGGTTTCATGCTCGACCTTTTCAGCTGGACCTATTGGACCAGTGGTTGGGCTCTCACCTGCACATGCACAAGAGGGTACGCCTGTCTCCGAGAGCCAGGATTTCACTCCTCTGGTGGCTGCAACTTCCGCACCATCTGGAAGGCCGAAGGTTCGGAATTCAGGACTGGATCCTTTTAACCACAGATGCAAGTCTAAGAGGTTGGGGAGCAGTTGCTCTGGGGGAAACCTTTCAGGGAAGATGGTCCTATCAAGAATCCTTTCTCCCAATAAACATCCTGGAGCTAAGGGCCGTATACAACGCCCTTCTGCAAGCGGCACACCTTATACAGGATCGGCCTGTTCAGGAGCAGTTTGACAACATGACCGCGGTGGCCTTCATAAACCGACAAGGCAGAACGAAGAGCAGGGCTGCCGTGTCAGAGGTGACAATAATCCTCCTCTGGGCAGAAAGACACGCGGTGGCGATGTCTGCG